>NC_057806.1:195957410-196128084 GCF_018294505.1 Triticum aestivum | reverse complement strand
CCCCGCCACCGTCCGCTGCTCCGCCCGCCGGTCCCGGTCCCCGCCTTGCTCGTCGCCCACCGCCGCACCGCCGCGGACGCCGCCACCTCGCCGCATCTCCGGCCGGAAGCACCTCCCCGGCCTCTCCTCCCTCGTCGCCGACCTCCCTCTGCTTCGGACTCCGGCCACCGCGACGATTCCAGCGAGATCCATTACGGCGAGCCTCGTACCACGAGCCTGAAACCCTAGATCCAGTTTTCGGAGGTCGAATTTTTCCCTAAGTCTTTTCCCCCTCATATTTTATTGCTCTGTTCATCATGACATAACTTCATGACTGTTGCTCCGTTTTGTGTGTGCAATATATCAAAATATTCATCATGATGTGCTCTTCTTTTTGTTCCATTGTGCCATGCTTGTTTGAGTCCATCTTGATGCCCAAATGGCTGATGGAAGAGTGCTATAAAATGTTAGGTGCTGATTCTTAGCAGAGTATGAGCATTTGTCATTTTTTGCTACAATTGTTGTGTGCTGCATATGGACATGAGCTCTATATATATTTAGGTCTATGCTATGCCATCTTTACAAGGGTGTATGCCATGTATTTTTGTGATCATTGTGGTGACTAACACAAGCATGCAAAGTATCTCTCGTGATATTGCTGATTTCAGAGACTTAGAATTTTACTAAGTCATTTCCCTGCTGTTATTTTTATGTCATGTATTTGTGATGCTACAGTGAGATCCATGCTTCTTTTAAGTATGTTCAGTAAGGATGATTTGGACATATGGTTATGCTCTATCCATTCATGCCCCTGTTTGTAATTATAGAGTCCCTAGCATGTCTTAATCCTGCTCTACTTTTGCTATAAAATGTTCCGGGCAGATTGTTTACATGTTAATCAATTTTGCCATTGATGTTGTAGTTGATCCAAGCATGCTATAAACTTTTTCTTGCCATGGTTAGCTTCTTGAACATGTCTTATTGCTGGTAGTATGCTTAGCTTGTCATGAAATGCCTTGTGATGAGTGAATCAAGCTCGCAAAGATGCCTTCATAATTCTGTTTATGCCATGCTCTGTTTTCTGCTAAGTCTGAATCTGTTAACGAAACTTGCTATGTTTACATGGGTGCCATAATATTTTCTGTGCCCTTTTGGCTCATGGTTAGTAAGGGACTTTTGTTCTATGCTTTGAGTAGATTCATGCCATGCCTTTGTTTGCTATGATCTGTTCCTGTAGCATGTTGTTTGCTTGCTCTAAACATTGCTTTCTGATGTTAATTCCTGGCATGTTAGTATTTTCACTAAGTCTGTAAAGCTGATATCTTTTGCACTTTTTCCATGCTTGTTTGAACCTGCTCTTGTGTGATTTAGCCGTAGCTCAGTATTCATCTTTTGTCAAGCATCTTGAGTAGATCACTACCATATGCTTTTTTGCTATGTTGGAGGGCAGTAGCTTAGTTTCTTGTTGCACTCTAGATGGCATCGTGCTGTTAATCACAGAATTGTGCCATTCTTGTTTTGCTTGCCATTTGCAAACCGTGCATCCGATTCCGGTGATCTTTATATCGATTTCGACCGAAATCAACTCATCTTTCCAGCGGCGCACTTGGTTTGCCAAGTTGATGCCTTGATCAATCTTTTCCTTCCGGAGCTCGCATATGCATTGCATATCACATTCCGCATATCATGCCATGTTTTGCATCATGTTGCTTGCGCATTGCACCGTGGTTGATTGTTGTTTCTTTTGCTTGTGCTCTTGCTTTGGGTAGAGCCGGGAGACGAGTACGTGATCGAGGAACCCGTTGAGTACGCTTACGAGGATCAAGCTTTCGTCAACTCGGAGAACTTTGTAGGCAAGATGACCATACCCTCGAAATCACTTCTATTTTTGCTTGCTAGTTATTCGCTCTATTGTTATGCCGCGATACCTACCACTTGCTATATCATGCCTCCCATATCGCCATGTCAAGCCTCTAACCCACCTTTCCCAGCAAACCGTTGTTTGGCTATGTTACCGCTTTGCTCAGCCCCTCTTATAGCGTTGCTAGTTACAGGTGAAGATGGAGTCTGTTCCATGTTGGAACATGGTTATTGTTGGGATATCATTATTATATCTTGTTTACTTTAATGCACCTATATACTTGGTAAAGGGTGGAAGGCTCGGTCTTATGCCTGGTGTTTTATTCCACTCTTGCCGCCCTAGTTTCCGCCATACCGGTGTTATGTTTCTTGATTTTGAGTTCCTTACGCGGTTGGGTTATAATGGGAACCCCTTGACAGTTCGCCTTGAATAAAACTCATCCAGCAAGGCCCAACCTTGATTTTACCATTTGCCACCTAAGCCTTTTTCCCTTGGGTTCCGCAGACTCAAGGGTCATCTTTATTTTAAACCCCCGGGCCAGTGCTCCTCTGAGTGTTGGTCCAACATGTCAACAGCCGGTGGCCACCAGGGGCAACTCTGGGTTGGCCTACCGGAATCTTGGACAATCTGGTGTGCCCTGAGAACGAGATATGTGCAGCTCCTATCAGGATTTGTCGGCACATTCGGGTGGCTTTGCTGATCTTGTTTTACCATTGTCGAAATGTCTTGTAACCGGGATTTCGAGTCTGATCGGGTCTTCCTAGGAGAAGGAATATCCTTCGTTGGCCGTGAGAGCTTGTGATGGGCTAAGTTGGGGCACCCCTGCAGGATTTTTGAACTTTCGAAAGTCGTGCCCGCGGTTATGGGCAGATGGGAATTTGTAAATGTCGGGTTGTAGATAACTTGAAACTAAACTTAATTAAAATGAATCAACCACGTGTGTAGCCGTGATGGTCTCTTTTCGGCGGAGTCCAGGAAGAGAACACGGTCTCGTGTTATGCTTGAACGTAAGTAGTTTCAGGATCACTTCTTGATCTGTATAGCTTCTCGACCGTGCTTTGCTTCTCTTCCCCTACCCATAAGCTTGCTGCAGCTCCACCTCACTACCTTTTCCTACCCATAAGCTTAAATAGTCTTGATCGCGAGGGTGTGAGATTGCTGAGTCCCCGTGACTCACAGATTACTTCAAAACAGATGCAGGTGCCGATGATGCCAGTGCAGGGGACGCGACCGAACTCAAGTGGGAGTTCTACGAGGATTCGGGCCGTTACTATGTGTCTTTTCCGGACGATCAGTAGAGGAGCCCAGTTGGGGCGATCGGGGATCTAGCATTTGGGGTTGTCTTTCTTTATTTGGTTTCGTAGTTGGACCTTGATTGTATTCTGGATGATGTATGCTATATTATGTATTGTGTGAAGTGTGTTGGAAATATGCCCTAGAGGCAATATTAAATTAGTTATTATTATATTTCCTTGTTCATGATAATCGTTTAGTATCCATGCTAGAATTGTATTGATAGGAAACTCAGATACATGTGTGGATACATAGACAACACCATGTCCCTAGTAAGCCTCTAGTTGACTAGCTCGTTGATCAATAGATGGTTACGGTTTCCTGACCATGAACATTGGATGTCATTGATAACGGGATCACATCATTAGGAGAATGATGTGATGGACAAAGACCCAATCCTAAGCCTAGCACAAGATCATGTAGTTCGTATGCTAAAGCTTTTCTAATGTCAAGTATCATTTCCTTAGACCATGAGATTGTGCAACTCCCGGATACCGTAGGAGTGCTTTGGGTGTGCCAAACGTCACAACGTAACTGGGTGGCTATAAAGGTACACTACAGGTATCTCCGAAAGTGTCTGTTGGGTTGGCACGAATCGAGACTGGGATTTGTCACTCCGTGTAAACGGAGAGGTATCTCTGGGCCCACTCGGTAGGACATCATCATAATGTGCACAATGTGATCAAGGAGTTGATCATGGGATGATGTGTTACGAAACGAGTAAAGAGACTTGCCGGTAACGAGATTGAACAAGGTATCGGGATACCGACGATCGAATCTCGGGCAAGTATCGTACCGCTAGACAAAGGGAATTGTATACGGGATTGATTAAGTCCTTGACATCGTGGTTCATCCGATGAGATCATCGTGGAACATGTGGGAGCCAACATGGGTATCCAGATCCCGCTGTTGGTTATTGACCGGAGAGTCATCTCGTCATGTCTGCATGTCTCCCGAACCCGTAGGGTCTACACACTTAAGGTTCGGTGATGCTAGGGTTATAAAGATATTAGTATGCGGTAATCCGAAAGTTGTTCGGAGTCCCGGATGAGATCCCGGACGTCACGAGGAGTTCCGGAATGGTCCGGAGGTAAAGATTTATATATGGGAAGTCTTGTTTTGGTCACCGAAAAAGTTTCACGCATTATCGGTATTGTACCGGAAGTGTCAAAAGGGGTCCGGGGGTCCACCAAGGGGGTCCACCTGCCCCGGGGGGGCCACATGGGCTGTAGGGGTGTGCGCCTTGGCCTATATGGGTCAAGGGCACCAGCCCCAAGAGGCCCATGCGCCAAGAGATAAGGGAAAGGAAGAGTCCTAAAAGGGGGAAGGCACCTCCTAGGTGCCTTGGGGAGGATGGACTCCTCCCTGGCCGCACCCTTTCTTAGAGGAAGGGCCAAGGCTGCGCCCCCCCTCTCCCTTGGCCCTATATATAGTGGGGGAAGGGAGGGCAGCCACACCTAAGCCCTGGCGCCTCCCTCTCCCTCCCATGACACATCTCCCTCCTCCCGCAGCGCTTGGCGAAGCCCTGTTGGAATCCCGCTACTTCCACCATCACGCCGTCGTGCTGCTGGATCTCCATCAACCTCTCCTTCCCCCTTGCTGAATCAAGAAGGAGGAGACGTCGCTGCTCCGTACGTGTGTTGAACGCGGAGGTGCCGTCCGTTCGGCGCTAGGATCATCGGTGATTTGGATCACGACGAGTATGACTCCATCAACCCCGTTCTCTTGAACGCTTCCGCGCGCGATCTACAAAGGTATGTAGATCCACTCCTCCCTCGTTGCTAGATGACTACATAGATTGATCTTGGTGATACGTAGGAAATTTTGAATTATTGCTACATTCCTCAACAAAGTGGCGATTGTAAGCCAACTCTTTATCCCTTTCTTATTCAGTACATAAGATGTGTAAAGATTACCCCTCTTGCGACATGCCTACTATGCGGTTATGCATCTAAATCGTGCTCCGACACGTGGGAGATATAGCCGCATCGTGGGTGTTACAAAGAACCAGCACCGAAGCGGAACGGGAGAGAACCACCTCCACCACCGTCGTGCGGGAGGCCAGAGCCTTCAGCACCGTCGCGGTAGCCGTCCGGACACGGCAGCAGCGCATGTCAGGCCACCCCTGGCCCGGCCAGGTCCGAAACGGGCTCGCTAAGCCCCGTCGCCACGCTGCGGCAAGCCGGCGATAGCGCCGCTAGCACCCTGCCACTCATCGCCTTTCCCTGCCCTCCCGGAAGCCACGAAGCAGGCCCACCCCGCCGCCGGCCCGCCCAGGCCTGGATGGGGCCCGAAGGGCCAGATCTGGGCCGAGCGGGCGTCGCCAGACCGTGCCGCCGCATCGCCCCGCCGCCAACGACGACGCCACCGTCCAGAAGCCCGCCCCGGCTCGCGCCAGGAGCTCCCGCCGCCGCCTAGAAACTCCACCCGGGGTCTCCTCGTCCCGCGCCGGCGAACGCCCTAGAGGGGAAAGACCAGGGGGCGCCGCCACCAACGTCGCCCGGGCTAGGCCCGCAGCGGGCGCCGGCGCCGGCGGCAGGGAGGGAGCGGGAGGGGGAGGTGCGCGGGGGAGAAGGTTGGGCGCGACCCGTCGCCCGCGAGGGCGGCGCGGTCGCGGGAGAGGAAAAAGGGAGGAGAATCCCGGTTCGTGTTCTTCCACCATCTCCCTCAGCTTGAGCACTAGCCGCTCCATAATCCCCTACCTCCAGACCAAGCGAGGCCCCACCTGTACTCACGGAGATGGAGCCCAACGGATCTGATGCAGCCTCCACCACCGGGAGCGACGGCATCCTCCGCCGAGATCTGCGTGAGGTGGCCGAGGTTCTCGACGGGCATGAGCAATCACCGACACGGGCTCCTTCCCCAAGCCTCCGAGGAGAGGTGGTTGTGGCCTCCTCCTCCATGGGGATCGCGCGAGCTCCCTCTCCACCCACCACGCGTTGCTCCTTCACGGGCTACTCCGCCACACGCTGCTCCTGGTCGCCTCCTTTCCTCCTTTTTTCTACGGCCGAGGCAGACAGCGAGCTGCAAGGACCTTCACAAGCGTGTGGAGCAAGCATGGAGCCATGGAGGGACGGTCTCGCCAGCGTCAATGGATTCCACTCTCGTGTAGGACTAGGCAGCTTCTGCATGGAGCCATGGAGGGACGGTGTCGCCAGCGTCAATGGATTCCACTCTCGTGTAGGAGGACTAGGGAGCTTCTGCAGGAGTCCTCGTTCACAGCTCAAGCCCACCACGGTGCTCGTGAGATCTCCTCCATTTACATGTACGATGCTGATGCGTAGCTCTGTATGTGGTGATTTCCTCCACACCTCGGTTCATTAATTCTTTGCCGTCGCTGGACAAAAATCCCGTTTGTTTGTTTTCTCACACCTGTCTATAATCTGCTGTCCAGATGTTGCTTCGAGGATGCTGCATGTGTGGTATCAACCTTTTTTTATTCCTTACTCAGATTCTCAGATATGGATTAGTGTTAGAGCATCTTCAATGGTTGTAAAATAATTATTGGTAGACTTTGCCACATAGGATTTTTGATGATGTGTCATACAATAAACGAGGAAAGAGAGGAAGGTTGTATCTTAATGAACCAACACAACTTGCACAAGATTCAATGTAGAATGAGAGAGCACCTTATTTATTATCTCACATCCTATTGGATAAACTACATACAACCCATTGAAGTTATTGTATGTTAAGATGTTGGTTGATGACATGGCATATTTTACCAACAAGCTAACATATAAACTGTTGGAGATGCCCTTAGAAGTCTGATGTTACCACGGCATGCCATATTTATTGTTTCAGGTGCAAGCATGTCGTCAGCATCTTCTTTGTACCTTTTGTTCGGCTCTTGGTTAGTCTATGGAAGTACATGTGCTAAGACTACCCACAGCGGGAGTAACATAGATAGTAGCATTACATATATCTAGATAAAATAGATAATGTGGTAAACAATAAATGAAGAAAGAGAGACATGTGATAACATAATGGGGAGTAATTTAGAATAGTAACATGCGTAAGTTACTAGTCTATGTTATTACCTTCATAGTAGGAAGTGTCATAGGTATAGTAACACACACACACACACACACACACACACACACACACATATATTTATTGCTTTGCAGACTTATTTTGCATTGGAAAGCGCTATGTGACGGTAACATATTATGTTACTCTATTTGCCTCTTTCTTCATTAATTAGATGACACATCATCTTTTTTGCTTACGTGGCATGTATGTTACTACTTATGTTACTCCCACTATGACTAGCCTTAGACTAGTCGTAATGGGAGTATCATAACTAGTATCATGCATGCTAACTAGACTATTTTGCTGATGTGGCATGGAATTAAATGGGGAAAGAGAGGGTTGAGTATCATATCATGATACTGTATCATAATAAATGCTATGCTACTATGTGTCATGCATGGTAATAAATAAAGTCACCTAAGATATTAGTATATATGATACTATACATTATGGAGGTAGTATCATACTTTAGTATCATGTGCATGATACTAAGGTATGATACTACTCATTACGGGCCGCCTTACTAGTAGTATGAGTAATATCACACATATCAAGGCAAGATGAGTCTATAGACTAATAAATAAAGTGTTGCATGTTATCACACATATACTCTCAATATAGAGGTAGTAACATAGAATAGTAACATAGGCATGTTACTACTATGTTACTACCCATTGTGGCTAGTCTAGGAGCATCTCCACTTGTTTGCCCCAGGAGACATTTTTTTCGCCGCTTGGGGGGGGGGGGCTGCCGACGAGAATTTTAGCATGGGGGTGAAATTTCTTCCACTCGTTGCGCCCCAGGCAGCAAGGGTCGAGGCCGGCGAGCACAAGCACAACGAACGCTGTGGCGACGAGCCGACGGAGTAGCGCCAAGCGCGGGAACGTCGCGAGGAGGCCGAGCAAATGAGGAGGCATGGTGTTGGTCGGCCTCAGGTCAGCGTGGGAGACCTCGTCGGCGGCCAGCGAAGCACGGGCAGACAGCGCGGCCGTCCGGGCCGAGTCGCGGCGCAGGAGAGGCGGCGCTCGCGGGGGCGGTGTGCGGTCGGGTCGCGACCGGCAGGGGCGGGGACACGTGCGAGGAGTGGCCGGCAAGAGAGACGCGCGAGGTGGAGAGCACTCGACCACCGGCGGAGCCGAAGAGCGGGGCGGCACGCAAGGCGGCCCAGCGGCTCGGGAGGCTGGGCGCGGTGCAGATTGAGTGGACTCGACGGGGCGACGAAGCTGAAGCCGGCGGAGGAGATGACGCGAAGCGGAGCGGAGAGCGCCTCGGGCGCAGCCGACGCAGGCGTGCTCGCGGGAGCCGGCGGGTGGCCGGGTCGCGCATAGTCGGTGAGCAGGATGTCGGACGGGGCGGGCAGAGACGAGGCACGTGGGAGCGAGTGCCGGCGCGGTGAGCAGGATGCCTCGACGTCGAGCGTCTCCGCGGCGGCCGTGGGCGCGCGGTGGTGGCAGAGCGCCAGCACCGGCGACCAGAAGAAGCTGGGCAGGAGGGCTACATTGTGGGCGGTGGTGGGTGTTGGAGTGGAGTCACGCGGGCGTGGGAGAGGGGAATGGGCGGGGCCCTGCGAAAAAGGATGGAGAAAAGGAGTGGGAGGCTGAGTGTGGGCCAAACGACATGCAAATCTTCTCTCTCCTTCCCCAAGTGACCCCCGGTGGGATGAGTTTGGCACGGGAGCGCCGACTGTATTTTTGGCTAATTCGACGAAAAGTGAGGTCCTAGGGCCCGAGTGGGACGTTTTCTGCCCGCCGATGTCCAAAAAGTGGTTAAGGAGGCTTCTTGGGGGCATGAGTGGAGATGCTCTAATGCTTTTATTCTCCTGGACGATAGTTCTAGTGTTTTGTTTGCATGCCTCTGACTTAGAGCATCTCCAGCCGTTCGCCCCCCCCCCCCAAGGACTTTTTCGGGCAAAAATAGTGCCTCTTGGGGCACCGTTGGCGAAATTTTCAGCTTGGGGGGCATGCAATTCCCAGCCGCGAACGCACAACAGAAGTTGAAAACCAATTAGAAACGCAAGAACTCTGCGAAATTCAGGCGTTTTGGACGAAATTTGGGCGATTTTTACATTGATTTTTGGGAGACTAAAAAACATAGAATAAACATTAAAACTACGCCTACTCCATGCCGAGGAGTTTGTAGAAGGCGGTGTAGTCGTCGTCGCCGCCGTCGTTGTCGTCGCCGCCGTTGCTCAAGAGCGGTGCGTCCTGACTAGATCCCTGCCCTGGATCGCCGATGCGGATGACTTGGCTCGGCGTGGTGACCTTGTTGTCGCTGTCGGAGAGCACGACGATGCCGCCCTCGTCGCGGCCGCGGCGACGCGCGACGATCTCTTCCAGGGCGCGGCGCTGGTGCTCCATCTCCTACACCACGTAGTCCTACCACGACCAGAGAAGGCTGCTCTCGAGGTCGGCGGCCATCGCCTCGTGCTCCTGCTTCACCACGGCAGTCGCTGCCGGCTCCTTCTTCGCCTCTTCGACTTGACCAGGCGGGAGTGGCTGCGGGGAGGGGAAGGAGCATGACCGCCCTCATTGATGACGAGGATGCCGCCGTGGCTGCACCGACGGAGCAGCGTCTCCCTGCGGCTCCATCTTGACGAGGAGGAGCGGGAGCCCGAGGACGATGAGGACGGTGTGTCCATGCGCCTCAGTATCTAGGAGCTCGCGCGGCAGCAAGAGATGGACGACTTCGGATACTCTAGTCGTGGCTCGTGGCCGCCCTCGATGTGCCTGAGCACGGTGGAGAGAGTTTGGACTGGCGCGCCCCACCATTGACGGTAGCCCTCCGAGTTGTGGAGACCCCTGGGCGCCGGTGCGTCGTTGGTGGATGCCAGCTGCTTGGCTCGGCGACGCAGGAAGTACGCGGTCTAGAGGGGGGTATTGTCCGCCGCGTACCGTGCTTCTTGGCGTGTGTACTCCGGTAGGTTGGCAGGGCAATCCGCGTCAGAGGGCGGCGGGGGAACGGGGATGCCGCTAACGCTCAGCAGCCATGCGCTGGGACGCACATGTCAGGCGGCGTCGGGTAATCCGCCTCGTGCACCAGGCGGGCCTCCCACTCATGCAGCCAGCGGTGCCCGGAGCCGTTGGCTGCCGCCCCATCGTCGGGGAACCTCTTCGCCATGGCTTCTGTGCGAGAAAGATGGACGACACTTGGCTGGAGTAGCGCGGGCGAGAGAAGGCGAGATAGATCACGATTGCGAGTGTGCGGCGAGGGCCGGCGAGGTCGGCTTTTATAGCGGCGAGAGGGCCAAAGGGGTGTGGACGCGTGGCGGGAAAAGGGCAGGACGCGCGGCGGCTCGTGATTACTGCGCCGCCCGTGATCAATGGAAGGCTGACCGACGGGAAGCTTTGGCATTGATTCTCGCAGGAGACGATGCGAGGTGATGAGGACAAGGAAGACGAGTTGCTGACTCGGCGGGCCCACAGGGTGGAAATCTGGCGCGAGAAGTTTTGTCGCCATTTTTTCCCCCGGCGCCCCCGATCTATCCCTAGTGCGCTGGGTTCAACCTGGGTCTGTTGGCGCTAATTTTGACACAAACCGGCGAAAATTGGACTCTTGACGCGCGAGTGGGTGCTTTTTTCGCCGGAGCTAAAAAAGGTGGCTTAGGGGGTCTGTTGAGGGACGGCTGGAGATGCTTTTAGTGCAGGTCACACTTTTGGAAAAATCTGTACATAAATGTTTGATCAAACCCCTCAGACTTTATGGTTGGCTTAGAGTCATTCTTGTAAATTGCGTATTTAATCCATCATTTAGACATAATAAACATATAATTTGTGGTTGGCCGCATAGCACTTGTCTAGAATTAAAAATTATATTTTGTTCAGTTCAGCGTATTGTCTGTCTGCGCGACGCTTTATTTTCTTTTAAAAAACTCAGACTTTATTCATTTGTAATTAGTATATCGTTTGTGAGGATCATTACAATTTCATTTAAAGGCTCTCCTCAAACCAATCGAAAGTCAAAGAAATCTAGCTAATCTAGCAAGCTCATGAGCTACTTTATTTGCTTCCCTATTATAGTGCTCAAATCTAGCAGTAACGAAATCACAAGCATAATGAAAACAGTCATCGAAGATTGCTGCCGCCGCACCCGCCGACTGTCCTCCATCATTCGTAGTATGAACCACCTTCATATTATCTGAATTTATAATAAGGCGATTGCATCCCGCCTATTGCGCCAGTGTTAGACTGAATTTTAGAGCTAAAGCTTCCGCCATCAACACATTCGTGTAAAAATCTATTTTCTCATTCCCTCCAGCTATGAACCTGCCTTTGTCGTCTCGAAGGACCGCTTCCATGAAACCCCTAAGAAGATGGTGATTAAAAGAAGCAGCAACATTGTCTGCACGACCCTTTCTGCACTATTGGATTGCCCCTAAGCTCTGACTCGCCTCAGCTCCATAGAATTGAGTCAACAATATACCCATCCCCTCACGGTGATTCTTCGGGTGAAATCTCCTCTCCACTCACTACAATGGTTGTTGTAATAGAAGATCCTTTTTTGGTTCGGCCAAAAGGCCAAAAGCCGGTAAAATATTCACAATATGACTAATAGAACTTCAACGTTTTGCATATATTCCCTTCGTGTAGTGTTGCACATAAAACTAATCACAAAATGAACATTATCTCTACTTCTAAAGGAGGTGACACATCACTTCTAGCGTCCAGAACATCATTTCTAGCGTTTCGAACTTAACCCCAAATAATATCCCTCCGGATTGACTCCTTGGTAGTAAACAATGCCAGAACCTCCAAAGAGGAAAATAATATTCACATACATATAATATTTTCCTCGTCATGCTCATGTGAGGTTCTGGACGATTATATGTATAAGCATTATCTCTACTCCTAAAGGAGGAGGCACACAATTAACTTTACCACACTTTATTATCTGATGATAGCTCAAAATAAGCATTGCGGGTATGATATTTTTATTATCGGTATAGTAGTCTAAGGATAAAGTTGTTTACCAGGTTAGTTGACTAGGATCCACATTGCATGTTTCGAATTAGCGCCACAAAGAATTTTGTTGTTAATTGAACCATCATTTTGGTCATCTACAAACTTATTCTCTATCTGGCCAGCCTGATTAATGATAATTGATGTTTGTTACGCAGTGAAGCACATTTATTGAAATAGGGGATATGGACCATTGTGTCGAGTGAGTGGGAATACTTATTGGGTTAGGGTCGTTTTATTTTTTCTTTCTCGTTGCAACGCACGAGCATTAACGATAAGTGACAAATTTTATCTACCACCAGTGTTAGTTACCAACACTTCGGTTTTGTATGTTATATGTAATATTTATCAAATTGGAGAATATGTACGTCTAGTATGTAGTATATATACTACTTTTTAGGTAGTATGCATTGTATTATGAGTATGCTTTTTTACGTATAAATCTATACATATTTCGCAAATACAATAAAAACCATGGGCCAACTTGCAATTTTTTCATTTAACTCACTTTGGAATATGTTATATATAATATATAAACATACTTACAATGATAAAGTATTATATATAATACCACATGGCAGTATATGAGATATGTGGCATATAGGAGTATGTACTCCTAGGAGTACTAACCCATTTTCATATCTCTACTCCTAATGGAGCAGTTGGTAGTCTCGCTTCTAGGTTTTTTTTCATCCCACCTCCCATGGTTTTTTTTGGTACCTCGTCCCACCTCACACTGAGCCGTCATGAACCGAAAAAACCGCGTACCGAAGCACCCGCCCGCCCCACGCAATCCAGGGCCTAACCTCCGATCGCATCCAAGACAATCCAGCAAAAAAACCTACGAAAATTAACCAGCGAAAAAAACCTAATGGAGGAGTTGGTAGTCCGGTACGGTTTATTTTTAACACTTTCCTAATGAAAAAAGATCACAGATCTAACTTTCCTACCTTAGCCAAATCAACGAATCTCTCTCATTAATGCAATTTGCTTTAGGAAACAAATAATAGATTCTTTCCTACCTTAGCCAAATCAACAAATCTCTCTCATTAATGCAATTTGCTTTAGGAAACAAAAAATAGATTCTTTCCTACCTTAGCCAAATCAACGGATCTCTCTCATTAATGCAATTTGCTTTAGCAAACAAATAATAGATTCTTTCCTACCTTAGCCAAATCAACGGATCTCTCTCATTAATGCAATTTGGTTTAGAAAACAAATAATAGATTCTTTCCTACCTTAGCCAAATCAACGGAGGTCTCCCATTAATGCAAATTGCTTTAGCAAACAAATAATAGATTCTTTCCTACCTTAGCCAAATCAACGGATCTCTCTTATTAATGCAATTTGCTTTAGCAAACAAATAATAGATTTTCAAGAAACAAATAATCTCTAATCTCTAATTCTCTAATAATAATAATACCTAAAAGAAACGCAGCGTTCCGTTTCCCGTCTTACTTCGTCGAGCCTCCCTCCCGTGCGCTGTTGGTTTTCCCTGCATACGTTCCACCCCAAACGTGATTCGTTCTTCTTAATTACGTGGTCTCACCCCCATGCGATCCGGCGAAAGAACCAGCAAAACCGTCATACCCACGCACGCAAGCAACGAAAAATCCATGCAAGCCGTGTCTCCTCCTCCCTGTTCGAACCCTAGCCGCCCCTTCCCAGTTGACGCCGCTAGCGAGTAGCGCGTAGCACAGGCACCAGTGCGGCCCTTCCGCGGCTCCCCTTGACCTCGCAATGAAACAGCTCGTCGGCATCGACGATGAGCCGGTGCGTCCGGTGTTGATTCCTGTGGATGGGTCAAGCAGGACAGGGGGCGGTGGATCCGGGACATAGCCATCAAGTCTGCTTCGATGCGCGCCCAATATTGTCTCAAGTGCATGGGTCGATCCTGTACGGCGGGCAATGGATCAAGGACATACATAGCAGCTTTCACCTACGCAAACGACTGACTACTCAACCTCCTCTCGGCGGTGACAGCGGCTAGGTCTGGTTAGCTACCATTTATCTTTAATACATGCCATGAAAGGCGATCAAGAAGAGCAATCATAAGCAGCGAGGGGTTCCAGGGCTACGAGCGCCAGTACTGCGACTCTGTGTCTGCGAGGTCTTCGCCAAGATCGCCACCCTCTCTTCCCGTGCCTATTTCTATTCGCTATTGTTGGTTTCGTCTTACATGGTGAGATCTAAGCAAACAAGATGAAGCAGAGGCTCTTTGAGATCCAGTCCGACGTGCAGGATACTGAATCGTTGGTAAATACTAGATTATGTTTTATGATTTGATCATCCATTCCGCTGCCTTACATACTGCCTTTGGGACACTATAAGAACTAGGCATGTGATTTTGGCAGGTGGAGGCTTCATTTTGGATGTAGGTGAATGTGTGATTTATGGAAGCTCTGTATATTAACTTCATGATCGGCTCTTGATTTCCTTCTTAGGGACTAGATTTGAAGATTTGCCAGCTACACCATCTAAAAATTAGGCTACTGATCCGGGTACATTGCTACTCGGCCTTGCGTTCAATTGAAGTTTTCTGAGATCAACTCTTCTGAAACTTCAAAACGAGTAGTCCTCGTATTTTGAGGTTGCTACTTGCACATTGTTCATCTTTCTGTCAATTTTGTTCCATTATTTTGCACTCTATCTGCCAATTTGATTGCATGGTATAGGGTGCGATGGTGGCGTGGGCACCGCACGGGGTAGGAGCAGTGCCCTGCACAAGCCAGCCCATGCCGGGAGCTAGCATCGCGCCAACGCCTCCATGAACGTCGCCATGACGCGTTGCATGGTGTCGCTGTCTGGTGTGGCCCCCAACATCGCGATGTGTGCTCAAGCATGTCGTTTGTGGCTTCAAGCCGCCTGGTGGCCACCGTGGCATCGTGGCTAAACAAGAGGTTGGTGATGAAGATCCTGCGCTCGTCCAGGCGGATATGGCGGAGCATCCACGACGATGTGGACGCGGCTGCAGCCGTGGCCGGATGGAGAAGCCTTAGGTCCTGGTAGATTATCTACTGATGGCATAATCCTCCAGAGCTACAATAGCCAGAAAGATGCCTTGCCGTGGGGAAGCCTCACTGCTGGAAGCGCCATCAGTGATCTGATTTGAAGAGTCCAACAAGAGGTCAATGGAATTCTCATCTCCAATATGTTCGTATTCTAACATGTCCTTGTTGATTCAGCTATTACATTGTGTCACAGTTCACTTGTTTTCACCTTTTTTCGTACTACTATGTACTGGAATGTCCATGTTTGCTAATTTGCAGATTGAATTGTTCTGATAAAATATGCTAATATATGTCACTTATTTCTGAAAGGTATCCAAAACTCTTAACTGCATTGCTCCGGTGATAACTTTTTCTTATTGTTGCCATTTTATGTTCCAGTCAAGATTTTCTTCTTTCACAGACATTAGAAGTCTAGAACTGGGATAAAAATAAATAAAGTTTGGAATACGCTAGAATCTTAATAATCTCCAATATCTGCTCCACATGTGTGGAATCAATCATCCAAATATATATATTCGGATTGATGCAGCCATGCCCAATAAGAATCTTCATGTAAATAAATCGAAGGATTCTCTACTGATGAATAGGGAGCTGCACCAGACATCATATGGTCTTTTCATTTTCATGGTAAGACTGGACTGACCTCAAGACTTAAGTATCTCGGAACCATGCTTTTCATGCGTAGGTTTCAACATGCTATTACATGGTCTATTAAGTGCGTGTGAAGATTCTTGAATTTACCCTGGCATTATGGAACCTTTGTGCCGAAACAATTAAATATGTTAGTCTATAATGATAGCAATGAAGACACGCAGTTCTGTTATCAGTACAGTGCAGATGGTCATGTGGCCATTATGGCCTATCTTCAGTATAGTGGTTAACATTGACAGGATTAATGTAATTTTCGAAACGACATGTTCCATTTTCCCTATGTATTTTTTTGTTCAGATGCCCTACTACTGTTTTATTGACTGCAGGCAATCTGTTTTGTATGGTATGATTTTGTTTGTTGGAGAGATACTAGCTGCCCCTTTTCCACCTGTTAGTAAGTTTTGTAGCAGACTTCTTAATTGATATTATAGACGTTCTAAGGTAGATGTGGTATTTTCAGTTAGACTGATTTCTTGTATTTTATCCACTGTTATAGGAGTTTGTTACCTTTGTTTTTTGATCGAAAATTAAAATGTGCATGCATTGTCGAAGTTTGCGAAGTAGAATTAATAACCTTCTGGTTATTGATCAATATAAATACTACCTCCGTTTCAGTTTACAAGTCCTACGCGTATACCTAGGTTACCAATTTTATCACCTTAATATAAATTATATAACATAAAAATTATACAGTTTGAAAATAGAACATCTGAAGTTTATATTGTTATATTTTTTTATAATATATGACTTGTATTAGGTTGGTCAAATTAACGATCTAAGGACACGCGCACGCCCTGTAAATTGAGAGAGAGATAGTATCTTGGATGTCTCATAGCAACGCAAGGGCATTCAGCTATCCTTGAAAAAAAAGAACTGTCAAACCGCTCAAGAACCTGCCAGGTGAAGCCTCTCCCTCCGCTGTTTAGCACTGCCTACCCCCTCTCCCCCGAATACCGTGACAGGGAAGATCCGGTCCATCGAGAGAGGCCGATGCTGTCGACCATTGATGTCGCATGGGAGATCTGCGACAGTGGAAACATGCTCCCCTTCGCGCCAACGACGCCTCGAGGTCACTGACACGGGTGACCCAGCGATTCGCCGCTGCCATCCCGAGCTACTTTGCCAACGTCGTGTGCGTGGGCTACTGGCCTTCCAGGTACTCGACCATCGGGCTTATCGAATTGGGCCGCCACGGTGCTGCTGGCCGCCGCCGGTCTCACTATAGATGCATCATGTGCCGTTGGCCATGCCAGCATCGCCGCCTACGTTTCCCAAATTAGTTCCCCGTATGGTCCATGCATACCCGGAGATGTTGGTGCGTTCACACTTCTCATGGGTCTTTGTATTAGCCTGATAGTGTTGGGATCTCGAAATTTTGCTGTAGGTGAAGAAGGGATTCCTATCTCAAAATTGTGATGTAGGTGAAGCGCCTCCTGTAGGCCATGGAGATGAACAGGGATGCATTGGGAGGCGGGCGACGTAAAGCGCTGGAAAGGAGTATTGTATTATGTATGGTCCTCCTTCGCTTTTTGGAAGGTTGTATAGTCATTTTGATACATAAGATATAATTTCCGGTTCTACATACATATTGGTTTGAGATGTTTTCATTTTTTTATCATTTCAATGAATAATGCAATCTGGATTTGTTTTATCATGCCAATTTGAGGCATTCTGTATGGGCTGGTTGGAGGAATATTATTTTTTGACTCACTATGTGTGAACATGTTGAAGGGGCATGACCATCAACGAGCTTGTGGAAGAAGTTTGAATGTGAGTAGCTCCTATCTTTTGTGTACTTATTGTCAGTCTATCAATCAAAGGGTAGAATGATTACACGTGCAGTTATTTTGGTGTGAGCTTTGACAAGGGATGGCGATTGTTATGTTGAAGAGGCTAAAATCTTCCTTGGTAAGTGATGTGCATTATGCATCTGATAAAAAAGAGGATTTAGGAAGTTGATTGTGCCCATGAGAGGTGGTCCTGATATTAGACTTGCTATAACATGTCATATTTAACACGTAATGTTCTTTACCAACCAAATGTTCACGTTTTAGATTATAAAGAATGATGACCTGAAAGACAAAGAGCTCCAAGAACTCGGTTCTGAAACTCTTGGTTAGTCTGAGTAATGAAATGTGACCCTACTGGAAGTTCTACCTCATTTCAGTTCTTCTCTTTTCCATTTAATTATCTATTTCATTCCAAGCTAACTGTCTTACATACCTATATCTTTCAATGCAAGACTACATAAGGACTATGGTCTATGTGATATCAAGCTCTTTCAAATAATCTGCACCCGTTCTTTTGGAGAATAATGTGTATGCATGGTCTACAATGGAGTTTACAAGATAGATTCACTTACTCAAAGATTCAACCTAACATTTTCCATAAGGATTATGTATGTTATACCAACTCTCAGTAATCTCTACTACTAATGTCTTAGTTGGTAGTCTCGCCTCACTTCACCTCATCCCACGACTCCTATCTTTCGCCCACCTTTGACATCATCACATCACAGCATTCGGCTGGCCCATTAACGTGTATGTGAACGCAATCCTCCCATCGCCTGCCCTCCTCGCGATAATCCCGACGTCCTCGCGCTGCCGTCCTCTTCTCCCTGATCTCCTCTTCCAGCGTGCCTTCCTTGCGATCCTCCCGACGTGTCCTCACGTCGCCGTCCTCTTCTCCCCAAACTCCTCTACCAGGGGGACTCCTCTATGACCCAGGCGGAGCGAACATTGTACGCAGGTTTTTTTTGGCTTTCACCGGTTCGTTCTCTACCCCTCCTCCATGACTCCCTCGCCATCGATTTTTTTCGACGTCTAAATGCAATCCCTCCGTGGGGAAGTATGGTGTGAAGGAGGGAGGCCGCGATGGCGAAGGTGAGGTGGGCGTCATCCCGTTTTAAAGAAGAGGGCTCCAGCAAAAAATGTCTCACTACGGCGAAAACCGAGCGGAAGGGAAGGGTCCGACAGAAAAACATAAGGGTGTGTCATGGGGTGGAGTTTTTATGTTGGGTATGCATGTTGGAGATAACAGGGTTCATAGTTTAGACATTTTTCTCTTCAATACGGTCTGGATTTGTGGGAGCCTGGACTGTCGCATTGTTACATTTTTCATACAGTGTATCATAAAAGTGTATCATACATACAGTGAAAATATATCCCCTTTATTATATACAGTATAGCCCTCCAATATGGCCATGTTTATGCTATACTAGATCGCAGGAACCTGCCGTCGACCTTAAGGTTGGTGTATGAGAGAAAAATAAGCTTCAATATCAATAATTTGTCTAATTCATTTTTATACAGTATAGCCCGTAGCAACGCACGTGCATTTACTAGTATAGAGTAGCATTATTCTAATCCTAAGAATAGAATAACTATTTAAATCACGGCCAGGCCTCCCGAACTCCGGAAAACGCAAAAAACAAAACACCCGACGGGCCCATTCCCACCCCACCTCCTCCTCCCGCACCGCATCGCCTCTTCCTGGATGTCCCGACCACCTCCCGCCGCCGCCCCCTGACTCCGGCGCGGATCCCGCCGTCGGCCCCTCGGCCCCAGCGCACCACCCCCGCTGCCGGAAAAAAATTCTATGAGACCAGGTCTCGCGGATTAGCAGGTGAGACCCATCCCGATGAATGACACGTGGCATTCATAAATCACAAAGCATCCACCCCACCCCCACCTGAAATCAGGGGGGAGGGGGGAGAGAGATTGGATGCTTTGTGATTTGTGAATGCCACATGTCATCTATCAGGACGGGTCTCACCTGATTTATATGAGACCTGGTCTCATATAATTTTTTTCCCCGCCGCCGCCCCCGACCTCGTCGCCTCTCCTGCCGCTGACCAACAGACCCCAACGCCAGCGGGCCATGGCCTGGCCGTCAGGCAGCACACCTCGGTGCATAGACCCGAACCCACCCTCGGCCAGGAAGTTTGCTCTCGAGAAGCCGCCGGTGGCGTGCTCCAGCTCCGCGTAGCTGAACCACCGCGGCGGCTTCCCGAACACCGGCGTCTTGTGCTGGCACACCGAGCACAGCAGCAGCGGCCCCAGCGCAGGGGTCCGGGAGAGGGACACGACGTCTCTCACGTTGCCTCTGAAGTTCAGGCCGGACCTGCTCCTGACGGTGCCGATCTTTGTCAGCAGGTCCAGCTTGGCGATCTTCTCCAGCAGCGCGTCGGCTGTCGGGGTTCTTCGGCGGGTTGGTGTTGGCCTGGGGGATGCACCGGGTCGCTGCAGGATGTCGGCCATCCATGGCTGGAGCGACGACGAGGCTGCTGCTGATGCTGCCTGAGGAGTTGGAGCTTCACTGTCAGGGTTAGATTGCACATTGGCATTCAAATGCTGGAAACTATCCTTGGGTGCTTCTCTCTTCAGCGGGCTATGTGCCTCTGAGGCAGAAACTCGAGTAGTACTGCGGGGGCCTGAGCTCGATACAGAGGATGCTCCGCTGGTATCGTCGAACGCTTCTGTCTCCGGCGAGCTGCTATCTGTTTCTGAAGCGAACAATGGAGAGGTTGCAGGGTCTGTTGAGCTTGATTCAGAGGACGCTCCGGCATCCTTGGTGTCTTGTTTCTTCAGAGAGCTACCATCTGCTTCTGAAGCACATGACAGAGAAGTTCTAGGGTCAGAGTTTGAAGCAGAGGATGGTGCTCCGGCGTCCTCGGTTTCTTCTTCTTTCTTCATCAGAGAGACGCCTACTCCGGAGCCTGTGGGAAGCCTCCCCCTCCTTCCACCGCGCCGCCAGGCCCTTCTGCTCTTGATCTTCACCGTGGGAAACTTCCCACGCCCCGCCACCGATGGCCTCTAGCACCGCCACCTTTGCCAACTTCCACAGGCTTCCCACCGATGGTGCTCCTCTTGCCCTACCCCAACTGTCGCGCCACCTTCCGGTGAGATCCGTCATCATCTCCTCCCCTGGGTCATCGGACCCGGTGAGAATTCTTCACCGTCCTCCACCTCGCCGGTGGGCACGTGCGGATTGGGCACTGCCTGCAGCTAGAGGAGACATCGACCTGCAGCTGGAGGAGGCCCCGACCTGCAACTGGTCGTGCGCGCCACTGCCGCACTGCGACGCCCAGGCCGTACAACTTCTTCGCCAACTCATGCAGTTCAACCCCATCGTGCTCCTCATGGATGACCTCCGCCATCGTCGACTGCACGGCGTGCCCATGTGCTCATGCCCCCTGTCTTTTCCCTTGCTTCCTTCCTCTCCGTCTGCAACGACGAGCTCCTGCGAGCAGTGGGTGTATACTCTAGTAAATTGCAAATCCGAATTTGTGCCTGCTATGAACATCAAACGAGTTCGAAAAAATCTTTACATAGCGAGTTTTGATGGCAGTGAAGCTCAGAGTGAATGGGATTTAAGGTTCAGAAAATTTATTTTCAGTACAATCAGGAAAGGGTTTTCCCCCTGTTTTTCATTTCTTAGATCCTTTGGAAATTTATTAAATAAATTCTGAGACACATTGTGTTGTCTGAATCTTATGATCTCTTCTGTTACTACACAATATGGCGCGTTGTGTTCCTAAGTTCTATTTTTTAATAATGTAAAACTTCCTCTATAATGTGTATGGACATTGTGTAAGTATTATGTTTCTCTCTTTTGGGGCACACAAGTTGTATGATGTTATGTGCCTTCAACTATTGATGCATTCTTGGACTTCTAAGAACAGCAATACCATTTCTTGAAAGAAAAAAAGAAGTTAAAATTTTAAAGAACTATGGTTTGAAGTTCAAAAATATGGGACACGTGATGTTCAAATATTAAATGCAAAGGCAAAAAGAGTAAAAAATATCTAGTTATCAAAATAAAATAAAACTCATGAACTACTACTTAAAAAAATGCAAAAGTACAAAAATAGAAAGTTGAGTTGCAATTCAACTATGCGTGATGTTTTTTACAAAACTGAATTTAAAATTGAGCGGTTCGATAATTATTACAAGAAGAGATTTTTTCCGTTGCAAATGAATAACACCAAGAAGTCCAAATTGAAAAAACCAAGAAGTTCAATTTTTAAAAATACAATAGTTTAATGTAAACCAAGAAGTTCAAGTTTTTAAAGTACAATAGTTCAATTTTTAAAAATACAATACTCCAAGTTGAAAAACTCAGATTTTCCTCGCTACTAACTAATAAACCAAGAAGTTCAATTTCAAATAAACGGAGCATTTCAATATTTATTACAAAAACTCAAAAATTTCCCGTTTCTAACGAATAAAATAAGAAGTTCAGTTTGAAATAACCAAGAAGTTCGACATTTACTAAAAAATACTCAAATTTTGCCCATTTCTAAAAATACATAAAGAGGTTAAAAAATTAAAGAAAAAATAGAGCGGTTTGATTTCTATAAAAAATCATTTTTTTGTTGCTAAAGGGTAGCATCGTTTTGCCATTTAATTTTTTGAAGCAAATCCATTTAAAAAATAAAGTCTTTGTTTTCATGCAAAATTAACGTATGAAGTTCAATTTTAAAAAGGTTGTATGATGTTTACTTAAAATTCATTTTTTTATTTTCTAAGAATAAAACTAAGATGTTCAAATTAAAAAAGCAAAGAAGTTCATAGATTGTAAAAGCCTTGGATTTCCATGCTCAATTTTGATGTATGTTTTAGGACTTAGGGTAAAAAAAGGAGAGAGCAATTCAAAAGTGACAACATCGTGAAGTTCACTCAATACATGGTGTGTGTTTCATATGAGAAAAATAAAATAAAAGGTAAACTCTAAAAAAATTATTGTGAGAAGTCCAAGTGCTTGGCCAGGGGAAGTTCAAAAATACTTGTGAGAGAGGTTCACCATGTATTTACATGTGTAAAAACACACAAAAATGTTGTTTTTATGAATTAAAAGAATTCTCTCAATCCATTACAAATTTAAAACCAAAATGCTCTACATTAAAAAGTTTTTCATCTTCAACAACTTTCCAAGGTGTATATATACTCTTATTCCAAAAAATGGTTAAAACAAAATTGTGCATGTTGTTCGAAACAAAAGCTTAATCGTATTAGAAAAAGTTATGTCTTTTAGCGGGTTTGCAAAGGTATATTATTTGTCCAACTCCGATGTATAGGTGGGGAATTACGAATAGAAAAACGTGATAAAAGTTCAAGGTGAAAACAGGAGGAAGTTCAACTACTACACGGAATGCGTTTCAGATGAGAATAAAAAAAATACAAAACTAAAAGCCTAAAAGGTTTGTTGCAAGAAGTTCACGTGCTCCACCCTGCACGGTTCAAAAATCATATTTACGAGACGTCCGTCGTTCATTTACATGTTGTTTTAAAAGACAAAAAACGTTGTTTTGCCATTTTAAAAACTGCTCTCAAATTGCAACGAATTTGTAACACATGTCTACATGAAAAACTTGTTGCGATTCATACGCTTTCCACCGGGTATATTATGTGCCACATTTCGATGAACGGTTTAACAGTTTCATGTATACCATTTAAAACACGTTTTGATGTATTCAAAAAATTTGTACCTGTTGAAAGAAGTTCATAGTGAAAACAACGAGAAGTTCAAGTACTGCACAGGAATGCATTTCAGGGGAGCAATAAAAGTATAGAAAAATAAAAGCTTAAAAGGTTTGTTGAAGGAAGTTCAAGTGCGGTGGTCGGAGAAGTTCAAAAATTCTTGCGATAGAGGTTCACCTTGTATTTCCATATTTGATTTTTTTCGTATAAAAATTGAATACAATTCTTTACTCAAAAATATAAAAAGGTGAAGTTCAAATTGAAATAACAAAGAAGTTCAGAGTTTATAAAAACCTAGGATTTACCTGTTCAAAAAATAAAAAACACAATGCCCTTTTTTGCACTTTTAAAAACAACTCATAAATGAAAAAAATGGTTGCTAGAAGTTCAAGTGCCCGGCAAGGAAAAGTTTGAAAATTCTTGTGAGATAGGTTCACCGTGTATTTAGACGTCCAAATTACATAAAAAAGATGTTGTTTTTTGTGTTTTAAAATAATTCACTCAAACCAAAGAGAAGTTCAAATTGATAACATTCAGAAGTTCACGTACTGCATGGTGTGTGTTTCATATAAGAAAAATACAATAAAGTGAAACAGACATGCCCCGGAAGTTCAACTACTTCATGCAGTGCAAAAAACAACACGTCAAAAACAGAGTGAGGTTCAAAAAGACATGCCCGAGAAGTTCAACTACTTCACGTAGTGCATTTCCATTCGCAATGTAGGCAGAAATCATGATCTCGTCATTTCTCTAATTTACTTCAAAACGATAGGAATATCATTTGTGTAAGTTCAAGTTCTTGGTCGGAGAAAGTTAAAAAATATATTCTGAGAGGGGTTTGTACAAAACGAATATTATTTGTGTAACACTGACGAAATGGATGAGAAAATTAGAAATGAAAATATGTCACAGAAGTTCAACGTGAAAACAGCAGGAAGTTCGACTACTATACTGAATGAATTTGAGATGAAAAACTTTTAAAATATCACGAGTATGAAAAAATGATCAACACGGGAAAGTTACGTGTTTACATCAGGTTTCCACCGGTATATTACTTGCTTAATTCCGGTGAGTGTTCCGGTGAGTGGATGCAGAGCTACAGGCAAAAAAAACACGTGAAAAACAGAGTGAAGTTCAAGTAGACATGCCGAGAAGTTCAGGTTCTTCACAAGGTACATTTTCGAAGAATCTGTTTCGCGATAAAGATAGAACGAATGATCTCACCATTTTCAAAATTACTTGAAAACGGCTAGGAATCAGAGAAAACCATCAACATTAAAAAGTTTCGCATTTTTCTTAGCTTTTCAATGGTATATTATTTGCCCCATTCCGATAAAGTTTGTAGAAATTACAGCAAAAATACGTTTTTAGCCATTTTCCAAATTGACTTAAAACAGTAAGGAATTGGGAGAAACAATATATACCAAAGAGTTTCGCATTTCCTCAAGCTTTCCAACGCCATATCATTTGCTACATTCGGACGTACGATTAAAAAATTAGCTCGAAAATACGAACTCGGTGCAACTTGGACCGTTTTTGAAATTACTTTTAAACCGTTCAAAATTAGGAAAAACTTTAAACATGAAAAAGTAGCGCATTTTCATAAGCTTTCCAACGCCATATTATTTTCCTCAATTGGATTAGCCGTTTAGAAATGATATCGAAAATACGAACTCGGCTGTTCGATTTGCAAAATTTTATGATTTTCCAAATTACTCTTTAACCATAAGGAATTGGAGAAAACTTTAAACATGTGGAAGGAGCGGATTTGCAGAAGCTTTCCAACGCCATATTATTTGCCTCATTCCGATAAACGGTTTATAAATGCGATCGAAAATACGATTCATGTTTTTTGTATGATGAAAAAACGGTTTTCAAAACTGCTCTTAAACTGCTTATATTTTGCCAAAAATTCAACTTCGGTCATGATACTGGTGTCCATAGCTTTCCAACGGTATATCATAAGCCCCATTTGGGCAATGTTGGCAGAAGTTCAACCTAGCACTTGGAGAAGTTCAGGTCGAACAACTCAGACAGTAAAATGCAAAAAACACAATTTCATCACAACCCGAGAGCAAAATCTGCCAGCGAGCGAGATTCCTATTTAAAACGGGTATTTAGTTGCTACAAAATGTTTCTAGATTACACTAACATCATATAGAACACGACTAACCAGAATAATTCACGGGAGAAGCCACGGTTGCGAAGATAGCCCGAAGGCCGGGTTCGTCCAGAGGTAAGTTCAGGCGCGTTACTTAGGCAGTTCAGGTTGTGATCATATATATAGATGATCAAAATAACTATTTGGATCACATCAGTCCTATAAGGAGCCGACACACATCCTCCCAAACTCCTGAACATATGAAGAGAAAAAAGCCCTTCCCGACCTTATCCGCACGCCCCCTTAACGCCACCCCGGCTCCCTCCCAGGCAGCAGCCGCCACCTCTACCTCCTCCCTCTCCGGCAGCAAGCACCGCCGCGACACCTCCCTCTGGCGGCAGAAGGACCGCTGCCCCCACCTTCCTCAACGACAGACGCACCGCCGTCCCAACCTTCCTTCCCATTAGATGCACCACCGCCCCACCTCCCTCCTTGGCGGACGCGCCGCCATCCCCATCTCCCTCCCCGGCGGACGAGCCGCCGCCCCCACCTTCCCTCCCTCGGCAGAACGTGTCGTCGTCCCCACAACACACACCGCCGCCCCAACCATTTTCGTGCGCGCCACCGGATCTCGTCGCCGCACTTCCGCCATGGTCGCGCTCGACTCTGAGTCCCAGCTGCCACCGCCGCGTGCAGTCCTGGGCCGCCTTCCATCGTAGTCCCCAGCTTGCTGCCGATGCATGAGTGGTCAACCCAGCACCCCTTTTCTCTGGTGAGCCTCCTCCCTCCCTCTGCCTTCCCCTTCCCCCTCTCTACTTTTGGAAAGCACCCCTAGACCCTCCTGCTCGTCGCAACCCCTTGCCCATCATGGCCTTCTCCACCTATCGTCATGGCCTTCTCAATCCCCGACGTCAAGAGAGAGACGCGACATAGGAGTTTGACAGGGAGTCTGGGTGGAGTGCGAAGAGTGGATCCACGCTCGCATGTCTCGCATGATCTTCTAGGTTTTAGGACTTTGGTTGGACGCCACCCACCAGCCACGAACATCTCGTTCCCTACAGAAGATGATGTTGCATTTATTCTCATGTTTCTATAGTTTTGTTAACTGAACTTAACTGTCTCGATTGATTGAACTTTAGGTAACGTGTGCATGATTAGTTTGAATGCTCGCATGTGAAGTGCCATCAAAGATATATAGCAACTGTCGGTCGAGTCAAATGAGGCTTGGTGGAGTGAGAAATAAAGCTAATCACAAGCAAAAGTGAATGACATAGATGGTGTGCTGAATGGATCCTAAACCTGCTGATGGAAAGATATATAGCAACTATTGTTTACACGTTCCACTGGTACAAGACGTGTGTGTCTGCAGATTTGAGGGATTTGCTATAAAATTCCAATTTTTATCCTACGTCCATGAGCTAATTTTTGGGTGTGCTGCTTATGTGAGGTGATGTATGTTGTATAGATTTTTATGAAGTTCATGTTGTGAACCCAACTAAGTTAGATCGCAGCTGCTTTGAATTTTCCCCGGTAGCATATATCTTGCTTCCGTGCTGCTGTACTATGTCCACTTATGTAGTGTTTCTAAATAACTTCTTGTCTGAAGTTCAGTCATACATGTGGGTGCAAAGAAAGTTAGCGTCTGATCCAAAAAAGACTGACTTTGAGCAACGGTTGGGTATTGTATAAAAATGTTGTGTGTACCAGTTCGTTGTGTTTATTAAAAAATGAAAAGACAGAAGTTCACCATGCGAAACTTGCACAGTCCAATTTGTATTAAAAGGCAGAAAGTAAAACAACATTAAAGTTCACTAAAAATACAACTTTTCACACTGCAAAATAATAATTTAACTTCTAACTGTACAATTTAGTTTTTGTTTCTCTTTTCCAACAAATAGAAATAGAAGTAATATGTGGAAGTTATTTGTGTTCATGTCTCAAATTAAAATAATTAGAAGAATTGCCTCTAGCCGTGCTATGTGTTACACACCTTTCTGAATAAAAAAAGATTAGTTTCATCCGTCAGTAAGGTAGGTACAATTATTTTCCAAACTGTTCAATTGCTCGATAGTTGTAAGTCCAAAAGAATAAAAGATATTTCAACATAATATAAACCCATGAGATTGCAAAAAAAACTTTGGAGTTAAGAGGATGAGAACCAAGAAGTTCATAGATGAAACCTTGGGGAGTTCAAAAAAGAAGTTAATTGTTTTCAATGTTTGTTGCGAAGCTAGAATTTTCCTCATTACTAATGAATAAATCAAGAAGTTCAAATTTAAAATAGATGAGCGGTTCGATATTAATTACAAACCTATAATTTTTTTGTTACTAAAAGAAATAAAACCAAGAAGTTCAACTTTAAAAAATCGAGCGGTTTGATGTTCCTTTGAAAACTCGGATTTTATCGGTTAGTAAAGAATAAAACCAATAAGTTCAATTCAAAATAATGAAGAAGTTCAATTGGAAAAAAGCTGAGCAGTTTGATATTCATTTAAAAACTCATTTTTTCGGTTACTAAAGAATAAGACCAATAAGTTCAATTCAAAGTAACGAAGAAGTTCATTGTTTCTAACAAAGCTCCAATTTTCACATTTCTAAAAAGCACACAAAGAAGTTAAAAAAAGTTAGTGCGGTTCGATGTCTATAAAAAACTCAGATTGTTTTCGTTACTAAAGTGAAATAGAGAGAAGTTCAAATTGACAACAGACGAAAGTTCACGTACTGCATGGTGTGTGTTTCATATGAGAAAATAGGAATAAAAAGACGAAGTCTAAAAATTTTGTTGCTAGAAGTTCAAGTGCACAACCCGGGAAAGTTCAAAAAGTTCCTTCTGTTCAACAAGTTTCCACAACGGAAGCTCAAATTAAAATAAAAAAAATAGTTTAGAAAATTTAATTAGAAAATGGATTTCCTCGTTTTTAAAAGAAACCTAGAAGTTCAAATTAAAGTAATGAAGCGGTTTAATGTTTATTAAAACCCCGGATTCTAACCGCTAATAGACAAATAAACCAACTTGAGGTCCGAATTAAAATAACATGGAAATTTGGAGTTTATTAAAACCTAAGATTTACATGTTCGAAAAACAAAAAGAAAAACCAATGCCATTTTGGCATTTTTAAAACCAACTCATAAAATGGAAAACATTTCCTGCTAGAAGTTCAAGTGCTCGACGAGGGAAAGTTGGAAATTGCTACCCACTTTATGCACACATAATTCTCTCTCCCGTTTGTGTTTATGTTTTTACAAATAAATCATAATTTTAAAAAATGTGGAGGAGGTCCAGTATTTATGACAGAACTAGGATAATTTGATGCTAAAAGAAATAAACCAAGAAGTACAAATTACAAAATAGAGAAGTTTGATATTTATAAAAAAATTCAGATTTTCCTTGTTACTAAAGATTAAAAATGATGAAGTTCAAGGTGACAACAACGAGAAGTTCAACCACTGCAAGGAATGCATTTCAGGTGAGAATAAGAGTATAGAAAAGTAAAATCTTAAAAGGTTTGTAGAAAGAAGTTCAAGTGTTCTATCCGGTGAAGTTCAAAAATTCTTGCGAGAGAGGTTCACCTTGTATTTCCATGTTCAAAACACAAAAAATAAATTGTTTTTTTGCATTTTAAAATAATTCTCTCAGTCCACAAAGAAGTTCAGTTATGATTTGGGAGCAATTTGATTTAAAAAGAAAATAAAAAATTCAAAATATAAAAATGGTAAAAGTTCATGTACTACATGGTATGTGTTTAATATGAGAAAAATGAATTAAAAGGTAAGGTCTAGATTTTTTGTTGTTATAAGTTCAAGTCCTCGGTCAGAGAAAGTTAAAAAAATTATTGTGAGAGAGGTTTGTACAAAAGGAATATCATTTGTGTAACACTAACGAATGGATGAGAAAATTACAAACGAGAATACGTCACAGAAGTTCAACGTGAAAATAGAAGGAACCACTTTCTCATTTCCAAATATGTACAAAACTCAAAGTCGAACTCGGCCCCACCAAAATAATCTATCCGGCACCACCGAGTTCACTTGACCTAGCCACTGCTAGAAACCCTAACTCCTGGGTCACACCAATACGGATCTCGGTCTCACCGAGATGGGCCTGCAAACTCTATGTTGCCTGTTGCAATTATTTCGTTCTCACCGAAATGTGCAATCGGTCCCACAGAGTTTGCTTGACCAACTCTCTGTTTGCTCTTTGCTAAAATCCATCTCATCGAGTTCAAGCAATCGACTTCACCAAGATAAGGTTTTGCCCTAACCCGAGCACATCGGTTTGACCGAGAGTTGGTCAAATGTGTGTAGCGGTTGGATTTTGTGTGGAGGCTATATATACCCCTCCACCCCCTTCTCCATTTGAGAGAGAGCCATCAGAACGTGCCTACACTTCCAACCTACATTTTCTGAGAGAGAACCACCTACTCATGTGTTGAGATCAAGACATTCCAATACAACCACAAGAATCTTGATTTCTAGCCTTCCCCAAGTTGCTTTCCACTCAAATCATCTTTCCACCATATCCAAATCTGTGTGAGAGAGTTGAGTGTGGGGGAGACTATCATTTGAAGCACAAGACCAAGGAGTTCATCATCAACACAACATCTATTACCTTTTGGAGAGTGTTGTCTCCTAGATTGGTTAGGTGTTGCTTGGGAGCCTCCAACAAGATTGTGGAGTTGAACCAAGAAGTTTGTAAGGGAAAGGAGATCGCCAACTTCGTGAAAATCTACTCGAGTGAGGCAAGTCCTTCATGGGTGACGACCATAGTGGGATAGACAAGGTTGCTTCTTCGTGGACCCTTCATGGGTGGAGCCCTCCGTGGACTCACGCAATCGTTACCCTTCGTGGGTTGAAGTCTCCATCAACGTGGATGTACGATAGCACCACCTATCGGAACCACGCCAAAAATCTCCGTGTCATCATTGCGTTTGCACTCTCCAAACCATTCCCTTTACCTTTGATACTTCTTGAGCTTGCATTGCTTTTTCCCTTGAAGAGGAAAGGGTGATGCAACAAAGTAGAGATAAGTATTTCCCTCAGTTAGAGAACCAAGGTATCGATCTAGTAGGAGACAATGCACAAATCACCAATACCTGCACAAACAATCAAACAACTTGCACCCAACGCGATAAAGGGGTTGTCAATCCCTTCACAATTACTTGCAAAAGTGAGATCTAATAGAGATAGATGAAACTAAACAAACGATAAAGTAAATATTTTTGGGTTTTTGGTTTTTACATCAGAAACTTATATGATGGAAAATAGTAGATCGAAAACTTATATGATGGAAAATAGACCCGGGGGCCATAGGTTTCACTAGAGGCTTCTCTCAAGATAGCAAATAATAGGTGGGTGAACAAATTACTATCGAGCAATTGATAGAAAAGCGCAAAGTTATGACGATATCTAAGGCAATGATTATGAAATATAGGCATCATGTCCGTGTCAAGTAGACCGAAATGATTCTACATCTACTACTATTACTCCACACATCGACCGACTCCTGCCTGCATCTAGAGTATTAAGTTCATGAAGAACAGAGTAACACGTTAAGTAAAATGACATGATGTAGAGGAATAAACTCAAGCAATGTGATGGAAGGGTCAGAGTGCATATAATCCATGGACTCAACATTAGTCATAAAGAACTCACATACTCATTGCAAAAATCTATTAGTTATCTAAACGAAGTACTACGCACATGCTCCTAGGGGGATAGATTGATAGGAAAAGACCATCGCTCGTCCCCGAGCGCCACTCATAAGGAAGACAATCAATAAATAAATCATGCTCCGACTTCATCACATGACGGTTCACCATACGTGCATGCTATGGGAATCACAAACTTTAACACAAGTATTTCTACAATCCACAATTACTCACTAGCATGACTCCAATATCACCATCTTTATATCTCAAAACAATCATAAGGAATCAAACTTCTCATAGTATTCAATGCACTTTATGTCTATCATATTAGGACTAAATTTATAACCACAGCAAATTACCATGTTGTTTAGAGACTCTCAAAATAATATAAGTGAAGCATGGGAGTTCAATAATTTCCATAAAATAAAGCCACCGCCGTGCTCTAAAAAGATATAAGTGAAGCACTAGAGCAAAATTGCTTAGCTCAAAAGATATAAGTGAAGCACATAGAGTATTCTAATAAATCACGATTCATGCGTGTACCTCTAAAAAGGTGTGTATAGCAAGGATGATTGTGGCAAAATAAAAAGGAAAGACACATATCATACAAGACGCTCCAAGCAAAACACATATCATGTGGTGAATAGAAATATAGCCTCAAGTAAAGTTACCGATAGACGAAGACGAAAGAGGAGATGCCTTCCAGGGCATCCCCAAGCTTAGGCTCTTGGTTATCCTTGAATATTACCTCGGGGTGCCTCGGGCATCCCCAAGCAATAGGCTCTTGCCACTCCTTATTCCATAGTCCATCAAATCCTTACCCAAAACTTCACAACACAAAACTCAACAGAAAATCTCATAAGCTCCGTTAGTACAAGAAAATAAATCACCATTTTTGGTACTGTTGTGAACTCATTCTTTATTTACATTGGTGTAATATCTACTGTATTCCAACTTTTCCATGGTTCATACCCCCCGATACTACCCATAGATTCATCAAAATAAGCAAACAACACAAAGAAAAAAATCTGTCAAAAACAGAATAGTATGTAGTAATTTATAACTCTCGAATACTTCTATAATGCCAAACATTCTGAAAAATTAGGACAACCTGGGAAATTTGTGTACCAATGTTCTGCAAAAAGAATCAGATCAAAATCATGCTTGTGTAAAAAATGAAAATTATTTTCCTGGGTGCAAAAGTTTCTGTTTTTCAGCAAGATTAAAACAACTATCACCGTAAGCTATCCCAAATGTCTTACTTGGCACAAACACTAACTAAACACAAAAATACATCTAACCAGAGGCTAGATGAATTATTTATTGAAAAACAGAAGCAAAAAGCAAAGATAAAAATAAAATTGGGTTGCCTCCCAACAAGCACTATTGTTTAATGCCCTTAGCTAGGCATAAAAACACAAATAGATCTAGGTATAATCATCTTTGGTATGCAATCCATAAGAAGCTCTCATAATAGATTCATAAGGCAATTTAATTTTATTTCTAGGAAAGTATTACATGCCCTTCCTTAACAGAAATTGAAATCTAATGTTTCCTTCTTTCATATCAATAATTACACCAATCATTCTAGGGAAAGGTCTACCAAGAATAATAGGACATGTAGGATTGCAATCTATATCAAGAACAATGAAATATACGGGCACATAATTCCTATTTGCAACAATAAGAACACCATTAATCCTTCCCATAGGTTTCTTAATAGTGGAATCCGCGAGATGCAAATTTAAAGAACAATAATCAAATTCACGGAAACCTAACACATCACATAAACTTTTTGGAATCGTGGAAACACTAGCACCCAAATCACACAAAGCACGATGCTCATAATCTTTAATATTAATCTCAATAGTAGGTTCCCACTCATCATAAAGTTTTTCTACGGATGGAAACTTCCAATTCAAGCTTTTCTTCAAAAGATTGCATCATAGCATGAACGATATGTTTAGTAAAAGCTTTGTTTTGATTATAAGCATGAGGAGAATTCAACATGGATTGCAACAAGGAAATACAATCTATTAAAGAACAATTATCATAATTAAATTCCTTGAAATCTAAAAGAGTGGGTTCATTGCTACTTAAAGTTTTAACCTCTCCAATCCCACTTTTATCATTTTTTGCATCAAGATTTTAAAACTCCGAATCATTGGGACATTTTTTAACTAAAGTTAACCCACTCCAGTCCCATATTTATCAAGATTTATATTGGAAAACAAAGATTCAATAGGAGTCACATCAATCACTTTAAGATCTTCATCATTATTCATGGAAACTAGAAGAACACGTTTTTACAAACCAATCTCGTTTAGCACGCATCTTAGCGGTTCTTTCTTTGCACTCATCAATGGAGATTCTCATAGACTTTAGAGATTCATTGATATCATGCTTGGGTGGAATAGATCTAATTTTCGAAGAATCAACATCAAGAGAAATTCTATCCATGTTCCTAGCCAAATTATCAATCTTGAGCAATTTTTCTTCAACCAAGCATTGAAATTCTTTTGCGAACTCATAAATTCTTTAACACTATTCTCAAAATTAGAGGGAATCTTATTATAATTTCCATAAGAATTGTTGTAGTAATTACCATAATTATTACAGGAATTACTAGGAAACGGCCTAAGATTAAAATTACCTCTATACGCGTTATTACCAAAATTGTTCCGACCAACAAAATTCACATCCATAGATTCATTATTATTTTCAATCAAAGTAGACAAAGGCATATTATTAGGATCAATAGAAGCACTCTTGCTAGCAAATAATTTCATAAGTTCATACATCTTTCCACTAAAAACATTAATCTCTTCAATCACATGCACTTTTTACTAGTGGAAGATCTTTCAGTGTGCCATTGAGAATAATTAACCATAATATTATCTAGGAGTTTACTAGCTTCTCCTAAAGTAATTTCCATAAAAGTACCTCCTGCGCCCGAATCTAAAAGATTTCTAGAAGCAAAACTCAATCCGGCATAATTTTTTTGTATAATCATCCACAAATTCAAACCATGAGTAGGGCAATTTCGTATCATCAATATCATCCACTCCCAAGATTGTGCAACATGGTCATGATCAGGTTGCTTAAAATATATAATATCGTTCCTAAGGAAGATGATCTTAGCAGGAGGAAAATACTTGGAAATAAAAGCATTTTTACACTTATTCCATGAATCAATACTATTTTTAGGCAAAGATGAAAACCAAGTTTTAGCACGACCTCGAATTGAGAAAGGAAATAGCTTCAATTTAACAATATCATTATCCACATCTTTTTTCTTTTGCATATCGCACAACCCAACAAAATTATTAAGATGGGATGCGGTATCTTCACTAGGAAGGCCGGAAAATTGATCTTTCATAACAAGATTTAGTAAAGCAGCATTAATTTCATAAGATTCCGCACTAGTGGTGGGAGCAATCGGAGTACTAATAAAATCATTGTTATTAGTATTGGAAAAGTCACACAATTTGGTATTCTCTTGAGCCATCGCGACAAAGCAAGCAATCCAACATACGAGCACACAAAAGCAAACGAAGAAGACAAACGGAAGAGGGGCGAATAAAGGGCAAATCTTTTTCGATAATCGATTTAGAAGTGGGGGAGAGGAAAACAAGAGGCAAATGTCGAATAATGTAATGCAAGAGATGAGAGTTTATGATCGGTACTTGGTATCTCTTGACTTGGCATAGATCTCCCCAGCAACGGCGCCAAAAAAATTTCCTGCTACTTCTTGAGCTTGCGTTGGTTTTTCCCTTGAAGAGGAAAGGGTGATGCGGCAAAGTAGAGATAAGTATTTACCTTAGTTAGAGAAACAAGGTATCAATCTAGTAGGAGACAACGCACAAATCACCAAGACCTGCACAAACAATCAAATAACTTGCACCCAACGCGATAAAGGGTTGTCAGTCCCTTCACGGTTACTTGCAAAAGTGAGATCTAATAGAGATAGATGAAACTAAACAAACAATAAAGTAAATATTTTTGGTTTTTTGGTTTATAGATCGGAAACTTATATGACGGTAAATAGTAGATCGGAAACTTATATGATGGAAAATAGACCCGGGGGCCATAGGTTTCACTAGAGGCTTCTCTCAAGACAACAAATAATACGGTGTGTGAACAAATTACTATGGAGCAGTTGATAGAAAAGCGCAAAGTTATGACGATATCTAAGGAAATGATTATGAAATATAGGCATCACGACTGTGTCAAGTAGATCGAAAAGATTCTGCATCTACTACTATTACTCCACACATCAACCGACTCCTGCCCGCATATAGAGTATTAAGCTCATGAAGAGTAGAGTAACGCATTAAGTAAGATGACATGATGTAGAGGAATAAACTCAATCAATATGATGTAAACCTGAAAGTGCAACTAATCCCCGGGTGGTTTTGGTAATTCATAACAACATATAGCTCATTGAACTAATATCCATTCAAGTTGATAATTTTAGAAAGTTCAATGATTAGCATGGCATGGACTAGAGATGTGACCCCTCAAAATGCTAGGGACAAATATTGCCAAAAGCTCAAGACTCTTCATTTCTATTTTAGCGATCCAAGATCACATTGAGTCCATAGGAAAAGCCAATACTATTAAAAGGGGATGATGTGTTTCTTAATGGTCTACTTGCTCAAAATGCTTAGTGATATGCTCCGAAGCCCTCAACCACTTTCTCAATTCCAAATATGTCCTAAACCTAAAGTCAAACTCAGCCCCACCGATTTGTTCTATCCGGCACCACCGAGTTCACTTGACATAGCCATAGCCATAAGCCCTAATCAGTTCGGTCTCACCGATTGGGATTTCGGTCTCACCGAGATGGGATTGCAAACTCTTTGTTTCCCTTTGTAACGTTTCGGTCTCAAAGAAATGAGTGATCAGTCCCACCGAGTTCACAATGCAAACTCTCTGTTTCCCCTTTGTAACGTTTCGGTATCACCGAAAGGAGCAATCGGTCCCATCGAGTTTGCCTGACCAACTCTCTGTTTGCTTATTACTGAAATCGGTCTCACCGAGTTCACGTAATCGGTCAAACCGAGATAAGGTTTTGCCCTAACCCTAGGACATTGATCCCACCGAGTTGATCATGTCAGTCCAACCGAGAATCCTAACCTTCACATTTTGAACTGAATTGGTCTCACCGAGTTCACCTATTTGGTCTGACCGAGTTGGCTCAAATATGTGTAACGGTTAGATTTTGTGTGGAGGCTATTGAGGGAGTCCTGGATTAGGCGGTCCTCGGGCGTCCGACCTATTGGATATGGGCCATGAAGATACGAAGACCGAAGACTCTACCCGTGTCCGAATGGGACTCTCCTTGGCGTGGAAGGCAAGCTTGGCGTCCAAATATGAATATTCCTTTCTCTGTAACCGACTTTGTGTAAACCCTAGGTCCCTCCCGTGTCTATATAAACTGGAGGGCTAGGTCCGTAGATACATCCTCATAATTATAGTCAGGCTATATAGGGTTTAGCCATTACGATCTCGAGGTAGATCAACTCTTGTAATACTCATATTCATCAAGATCAATCAAGCCGGAAGTAGGGTATTACCTCCATAGAGAGGGCCCAAACCTGGGTAAACATTGTGTCCCCCGTCTCCTGTTACCATTGATCCTAGAAGCACAGTTCGGGACCCCCTACCCGAGATCCGCCGGTTTTGACACCGACAACTATATATACCCCTCCACCCCAGGTCAAACCCTCCGGCTGGGCGGCTTCATTATGACCGCCCGTTCGGCCACTAAGCCGACGATGGCTTCTCGGGTCATCAAAAATCCCCTTCATGTTGACTCTAAGTACTCCAAGCAGATGGATCCGGCAGAGCTGTCGTTTTTAAACGAGCTCCTACATTGCATCGCCGCCTTGGGGGTCGCCAAGGACTATGATCGGATTGGGCTTAAACCCGACCAGAGAGAAATTAGAACTCCACCGACCACCCATCAAGTAGCGGTAGTAGAGGAGAAAGACGACAACTCTTCCTCTATATTAAGGACGAACTACATTCGAATATTCGAACTTGAAGAGCCGGATACCTACCTGTAGAAAGACATGTCCTGTCCTCCGAACATAGAATCGGATGACAAGCCCAAAAAATCAGCTAACATCCCTGAGCCCGAACTACTAAATCCGGAGATTCTTCTAACTCTGGATCCCAATTTGGGTCAGGGTTTGGACTTCAATCCACCCACCCACCAAGACATAAGCGCTCTCAGGGGCATATGGCAGCAGTATAAGGAAATGGCCCACCACTTCTGGGCCAGATTCCTCCTTATCAAAGATAAGATTGAAGATTGCGACGGTGAAGACGCGATCACAACGTTTCGCAGCAATTGCACGGATGAAGGAATCCTCAACGCCATCAACCGTCATCGCATCTCACACTTCGCAGACTTGGCAACCATAGTATACAAGTACTGCACAATGGAAAGCGCCTGGAAAACTCAGGCAGCCTGTTGGGAACCGTCGATTTCCAGCCAATCCCTCGTTCAGGCGAAAAGGACGCACCCTAGTGGCACGCCCGACCCAATGACAAAGAAATACAAGCCCATTACGGGACGCGGAACGGTTCTGGAAGGATGGCTCGATGGACCATGCAAGCTACACACAACACCGGACACTATATCAACTCACAGCCTTAGAGCATGTTGGATACTCCGGCAGGTGGCCAAGAGCGGCGAGGATATCCTCACCAAAAATAACCCAGAGCAATATCCATCAGAAAACGATGACCCCAGAGTACTGATGGTCTTCGAGACTTTCGCTTCAAACAATAAGTGTAAAAGGGCACTCTGCGACCTTACCGAAGTCTGCCAAATCGCAGCAACAAACCCTTGGAACGACACGGCCATAACTTTCAATGCCGAGGACGAACCAAAAGTCAGGACAATTCGGGCACCAGCCGCCTTGGTCCTCAGTCCGGTCGTGGACGGCTTTCGGCTCACCAAGTTTCTCATGGACGGCGGCAGCGGACTAAACCTCATTTACGAGGACACACTCAGCAAAATGGAAATAGACAGGAGCCGCATCAAGCAAAGTAGCACGACCTTCCGATGAATTATTCCTAGTCGGGAGGCGCGATGCACGGGAAAAATCACCCTCGACGTGGTATTTGGCACACCGGAGAACTATCAGACCGAAGAACTAACCTTCCAAGTGGCCCCTTTCAACAGCGGAATGGCATGGAAGCAGAATGGCCCTATTGGGGTGAGATGCATTTACACGCTTCCAGGCAATACCTCACTATGGGTATATGAAGCTCAAGATGCCGGGGCCCAACGACAAAATCACTCTTGCTAGTGATTCGGACATAGCACTCCGCGTCGAAAACAAAACCACATCACTGGCCCATCAGGCATTATCTGAAGCCCTCGCGGCCGAAGAATTAACCGCATTATGTTCCGTGATGGATAAGGACGACGTAATCTTGGACAAACGACCCAAATCCACCTCCTTCAAACCAGTAGAAGAAATAGTCAAATTCCAAGTCCATCCAACGGACCCCAAGAAGACAGCATCTATCAGGGCACAATTAGACCCAACGATCGACACCGTGCTACGAGAATTTCTGCGCGAAAATTGAGATATATTTGTCTGGCACCCTTCTGATATGCCAGGAATCCCACACAGAATGGCCGAACACAGCCTCAACATATTGAAGGGATACAAACCGGTCAAACAAACACTGCGGCATTTTTCCGAACCCAAGCGTCAAGCGATGGTGGAGGAGCTAGCCAAGCTAATCGAGGCCGGATTCTTTAGAGAAATAAAACACCCAGACTGGCTAGCAAACTTGGTGATGGTGCCAAAGAAGGATAAGTCCTGCCGCCTGTGCATCGATTTCAAAGACCTCAATAAGGCCTGCCCTAAGGATCCCTTCCCCCTCCCCCGCATCGACCAGATTATCGATGCCACCGCAGGACACGATTCACTTTGCTTCCTCGATGCATATTCCGGATACCATCAAATCAAAATGAAGGAGTCCGATCAAGCCGCAACGACATTCATTACCCCATACGGACCATTCTGCTTCCACACCACGCCCTTCGGGCTCAAAAACGCCGGGGCCACCTACCAACGCATGATTCAAACATGCCTAGAGAAACAGATCGGCAAGATAGTTGAAGCATACGCGGACGAGGTCGCATTAAAACTAGGCACGTTGACTCACTAATAGACGATTTACGTCTCACATTTGACAACCTCCGTACATATGACATCAAGCTCAATCCAGAAAAGTGTGTTTTTGGCGTCCCTGCTGGAAAGCTGCTGGGCTTTATCGTTTCCAATAGAGGAATTGAAGCAAATCCAGCCAAAATCCGAGCCTTGTCACAATTGGCCACACCAACGGACCTTAAATAGGTCCAAAGACTCGCTGGGTGCGTGGCAGCTTTAAGCCGCTTTATCTCCAAATTGGGGGAAAAGGCATTGCCATTGTATGGCCTCCTCCGGCGCACCGATCACTTCAAATGGACGGATGCGGAAACAGCTGGACTGGAAGAAATAAAAACCCTTCTCGCGAGCAACCCAATCCTGGCTGCATCGAACGTCGACGAACCCATGTTATTATACATATCGGCAACACACCAGGTGGTGAGCGCCGTGCTCATCATGGAACGAGACCAGGACGAACACAAATTCCCAATTAAGAAGCCGGTATATTACGTATCCACCGTCCTCACACCATGCAAATCCTGGTACCCTCATTATCAAAAGATAGCATACGCGGTCTTCATGGCATCCCGGAAGCTACGACACTACTTCCAAGAATGTTCTACCACGGTGGCTTCCGAAGTACCACTCGATGATATAATAAACAACCGCGATGCTACGGGCCAGATAGCCAAATGGGCCATTGAGCTCCTTCCATTCGACATAACATACAAACCGCGTCGAGCCATCAAATCCCAAGTACTGTCAGACTTCATCGCCGAATGGGCAGAGGCCGAACTCCCTAAAGAGTACGTCACATATTCCAACTGGGTTATGTATTTTGATGGTTCCAAAATGCTGGCAGGATTAGGAGCGGGCGTCGTTTTAACGTCCCCCACTGGAGACGTAGTACAATGCGTACTCCAAATATTATACATAGACTCCAATAACGCAGTCGAATACGAGGCCTTATTACATGGTGTCCGGATGGCTGTCTCTATGGGCATACAACGCCTGGAAGTGCGTGGGGACTCAAACCTCGCAATATCTCAAATAAATGGAGATTTTGATGCCAAAGATCCGAAGATGGCGGCTTACCGCAATGTTGTCCTAAAAATGCCAGCTCGATTCGAGGGGCTTGAGTTTCATCATGTGGCTCGAGAAAGTAATCAAGCGGCGGACGTCCTCGCTCGCATTGGCGCCAAGCGCGACCCCGTCCCACCTAATATCTTTCTAGAAAGGCTCTTCAAGTCGTCCGTGGTGTGGCAAGGGGAGAGCGGCAACACCAGTCCGGATCCGAACACAACGCCAGCCTCAGAACACAAGATATAATCAGGGGCTCAACCACCGAAATAACACCGTCGGCCCACCTAATCATGGCAGTCATAGCCCCATGGACCGAACCCTTCTTGGCCTACCTTAATAGGAAAGAACTCTCAGAGGACCAGAATGAGGCTCACCGCATCGTTCGGCGCTCGAAGGCCTACAAGGTTCATGAAGGAGAGCTCTACAAGAAAAGCGCTACCGGAGTTCTTCAAAGATGTATCTCCGAGGAAGAGGGGCGGTGGCTCTTGGCTGAAATTCACGCCGGACTTGGCAGGCACCACGCTGCAGCTCGGGCCCTTGTTAGCAAGGCCTTTAGTACAGGTTTTTACTGGCCGACGACCCGAGTAGATGCACATGACCTTGTCCAATGTTGCATAGGATGCCAACTATTCGCCAACCAAAGCCACATGCAACCATCGCTCTACAAACAATCCCCATCACTTGGCCTTTCGCGGTCTGGGAGCTCGATATGGTCGGACCCCTTAAAGGAGGAAGCCATAACGGAAAGTATCTATTGGTCATGGTGGATAAATTCACTAAGTAGATAAAGGCCAAACTAGTCAAAACGGCCGAGGCAGGGCCAGTAATAGACTTCATATCCGGCGTGGTGCACCGTTATGGCGTTCCACACAGCATCATCACCGATAACGGCTCCAATTTCACAGCCGATGAGGTGAAAACTTGGTGTGCTAATCTGGGCATTAAGCTCGACTACGCCTTTGTCTATCACCCGCAAACAAATAGTCAAGTCGAACAGGCTAATGGTCTTATTATGAGTGGCATCAAACCCCGGCTAGTGCGGTCTTTCAAAGAATCAGACAAGCACTGGGTGAGGAGCCTGACTCCATACTTTGGGGGCTGGGACCACACCCAACCGCACTACTAGATATACACCTTTCTTCATGGTGTACGGTGCGAAAGCTGTGTTGTCTTGCGATATTGTCCATGACTCACCTCGAGTGCGCATGTACGAGGAGAGAGAGGCCGAGCTTGATCGGCAGGACAACCTAGATACCCTGGAGGAGGAGCGCGATGTTGCAAGAGCCCGTTCCACATTTTATCTACAACAGGCCCGCAGATATCAAAGCAGAGAAGTACGGGCCAAGAGTTATAATGTAGGCAAACTCGTCCTATGCTTGCCGGAGAAGAAAAAGGACAAACTCAAGCCTAAGTGGGAGGGTCCCTTCATAATTGACGAGGTTCTAACGGGAGTAGCGTACCTCCTATGTGCCGCATCAGACAATCGCCTAGAGCTGAACCCCTGGAATGCAACTAGACTCCGAAGATTCTATGCCTAGCGCAGAACTATGTGTTTGTCTCCTTCTCCCTCTTGTCTCCTTTATTTTTTCCTCTCTTTTCATTTTTCCTTTTTTCTAGAACTTAAACTCTTTCGCACGGCTAAACCGTGCACCTGTGATGTACACATCCTTGAGCATGTACGTCCACTATACCTGGGGGCTTCCCGGACAGAAGCTTATTTTCCAAGCATCAAGCTCATCACATATGTGTTTCTTCTCATATGTACCTTTCCTTTTTTTCTGCCATTATATGCATCGATATGACTTAAGTTTTGGCCAAGCTAGGTTGCCTGGCTCCTGTGCTTATGCCCTACGTTCCCGTTAGTTCGGCTAGGGCATAAAGGGGGCACCTCTGCGATTGTTACTACCGGGTCATCCAGATGTGTACTTCAGACTGGGTGAAGCCAAGTGTTCTTAAGAACATACTCGGTCGGTGGACTAAAGATGCTTTTATATTCCTTCCATTATGAACCCCCAGATGATTACCTATACTGTAATGTTATCAATCACAGTCCGGACATGCAGTTTAATGCATGCACACCCAGGGAAAGGAACCCCTAACGGAACTATTCTCCCTTGAAGATGTTTCTTACAATCATAATGTAATATAACATAACTAGCCGGATACACATTGTCTGTTCAAGCAACTATGACCCCTACGCCTGGTTCCCACGCATACCCTGGTCTATTTTACCGCTAAGGTATTCGGAAACACTCTGCACCTTCGGGTCCAGAGATTGGAGTGAAAAGGTCTGCCATGACAATTGTTTTTATAATTCAGATAGAGTCACATATGTCAAGGAAAGTACATAGTCACTAGGACTCAAAAATTTCCTCCTCTATGCCGTCCAACAGGCGGTCTAACTTACAATCCTGCCGGGAATACTTGACGGCTACTTATACTTGGTCATATACCAAATTAACGGGAACTTCTTTTCCATCCGACCCTAGAGGTCCGACCCGAGCCATATGATTGAGATCAAGCTTGGTATACCGTGTTTTCACCATGGCCCAGGCTACCCATGCACCTTCCCGACAGGCCGATATCTTCCATAGTCGAAAGCACCGCCGCGCTCCCTTGAATAGCTGTATCAGCTCCTCCATCTTTCCTGGAGGGGAGGCATATGGCCATAGGGCCTTGGCAACACTTTGCATCGCTTGCCAAGCTTGCTCATGCACCTGCGACAACTCTTGTATTAGATCGCTCAACGATCCGGACATCTCCTCTTCGGGACGATCGATCAGCATACCTGCAGATATAACTCTATCAACACCTTCTGCCTCCGAATTATTCGAAGGTAAGTTCGACCACATACTGAATATGCCACCTCGCAACCTTTTATTCTCCTTTACGGAGTCCGCCAGCTGGGCCCGTACATCTTTCAGTTCCTCGCCCAGTTGGGTGTTCGAATCCCGGAGGTTGTTTTTCTCCACAACGACCTTTGTTAACACATGCTTGCCCACAACTAGCAGTTTTATGGATCATCGTTCTCCGCTTCGAGCAGCTTCCAGTTGTTCTTGCAGTTGATCTAATGATCCAATTAAGAGGTAAGCCATCATGTTAGCATTATTGGTATACCATTATGTTTTCTCGATGGAGGGAAACATTACAAGGAGATGCCTTCTTGGATTTCTCCAGTTCGTCATTGGCAGCATTTAGCTACCTCTGACACTTTTCTAGTTCCTGAGATAATAGGCTGTTCTTCTCCGTAAGCACCTGGTTATACATTGATCCTTAAATCAGTTGTATCTATACTTTAAGTCTCAGGGGCTACTGGTGTATGATTATGAAATCTATGCTTACCCGCATATCTTTCAGATGCTGGTCTGTGGCTCTGACAAGCCCATCCCGAGCAGCTCGGATGTACGCATCGGCCAAATTAAAGGCATCAAATGCCTCTTTGGAAAAACTGGGGTTACGAAGAACGACCCTCCAACGATGATGGTTCATAGAGCTCTCCACTTCAGAGAGTTCGTGACGGACATGTCGTCCGAATCCTCTGTGGAAGGATAGTTCGGCGCCACTCTCATGTCGGCCCCCGTCCTTTGGGCAGGGTCCGGAACCTGACTAGTGGACGCACATCCGGCCGGATCCCCAGACACAGTCCAGCGGATACTTTTCCTGATAGGATGCGGAGAATGTCATTACAATTTGATGTGACGATCAGAAAGGGTATTCTAGAATAGAAAGGCCTTACCTCTTTGACGAGGGTTCTGCCGTGTTATAATTTTCCTTCCTCTTCGAAGATGTGCCAGGCGTGGACAATGCTCGCCTCGGAGATACTTCTAGTGCATATTGCGGTGCTGAGCGCCTCCCCTTTGGAGCACGGAATAGTGTGTTGGGTGAGGCATAGTAAGGGAACTCTTTCGAAGAAAGTGCCTTTTAAATTACTTACATGCGAAGCAGGAAGGAGGACGGGGTAATCGGTGATGATAGGTACATCCGTGCCGTCATAGCTCGTCTGATAGAATATTCCATCCTCGAGCTCCATAAATATGTCCGGATCTTCTTCATATCCTCGGTCAAGATCCCGGTTGTGATTCTCCGGCTGAGGGGCGGGGTCATGGATCCCCTCGACAGCCTTTCGCCATTCCTGCCATGAGTAGATAGGATACTCCCCGTCAAAGATAATTCAGGGAGAGGAGCAAAATAGTGGAGTTAGAGCTTACCCAGCTAGGAGGATTATACATGGAAAATCCGTCTCGATATTGGAGATGGGTGAACGCCTCCTTCTCCCCTTTATATAGTTCGGCCAATATTTTGGCCAGAGCGGTGGGGGTCTTTGGGCCTTTCCGACCGCAGCGTGAGGCGTCGTCCTCCCCATTGTAATGTCACATGGGTAGCCCTTTGTATTGGAGTGGTTGGACCCCCCGCGCTATGGAGATCGCCATTACCTCGACTATCAATCCGGACTGAGCGAGCACCTTAATCTTGCCCAGCAGCAGACTGACCTCTGCGCTATCCTCTCCCCCGAGACTCTAAGGACGCTGGTTATGGCGTTTCTTCAACGGAGCACTTGAAAATTCGGGAAGGCCCATACGGACTGGGTCGGGAAGAGTGACGTCGTCGATATAAAACCATTCGAAAGGCCACTCTTTGGAAGCCTTCTTCGACGTGCCGGACAGGTATCCGGTGCCGGCAATGCGGCACACTTCGGCTCCCCCACTTCAAATATTGACACTCCTTTATTACGAGGGACGAGACAGAACATTCTTCTCCATAAATTGAAATGGGCCTCACAGCCCAGGAATAGCTCACATAGAGCGACATAACCCGCAATATGCAGGATGGAGGCGGGAGTGAGACTGTGCAGTTGGAGGCCGTAATACTCCAGCAGACCTCGGAGGAAGGGATGGATCGGAAATCCGACACCTCTTAACAAGAAGGGGACGAAGCATACTCGTTCCCCCTAGACGGATTGGGGAAGTTCTCTGCTTGAGCCCCGCCATTGAAGGACGTCATCCCTGCTCGTACGGGGGCCAAATCCACAGGAGGAAGAAAGCCCTGTGTTTGCAGCTTCACCAGCTGACTGTGAGAAATAGAACATCTCTCCCAATCCCCCTTTTCAGAGTTGTGGGGATGAGAGGAAGAGCTGGGAGCGCTAGCCATATTGGGGTGGTTCTGCTCCGCAAGCTTTGAAGATTTTTTCCATGGGATTTGGAAAGGATCTGAGATCTATTCTCTTTAAATAGGCACCTTTCTGGTACGGTCGGGGTGGTATATGTAAAAATACCCCGACCTCTTGTATTCACTCGACACATGGAAGCTGAAGTCAGGAAGGCACGGAAGCCTAGGGGTATGACATTAAATGGAGAGCTGAATACATCACTTTAAAGTCATAGGAGGAGGAACCCGCCTTACAATGCTGAAGACTATCTGCACGCCGAACACCTCATCATTGAAGTCTGGTTCGGGGGCTACTGAGGGAGTCCTGGACTAGGGGTATTGGATATGGGCCGGACTGATGGGTCGTGAAGATACGAAGACCTAAGACTCTACCCGTGTCCAAATGGGACTCTCCTTGGTGACCAAATATGAATATTCCTTTCTCTGTAACTGACTTTGTGTAAACCCTAGGTCCCTCATGTGTCTATATAAACCAGAGGGCTAGGTCCGTAGATACATCCTCATAATTATAGCCAGGCTAGACTTTTAGGGTTTAGCCATTACGATCTCGAGGTAGATCAACTCTTGTAATACTCATATTCATCAAGATCAATCAAGCAGGAAGTAGGGTATTACCTCCATAGAGAGGGCCCAAACCTGGGTAAAAATTGTGTCCCCCGTCTCCTGTTACCATCGATCCTAGAAGCACAGTTCAGGACCCCCTACCCGAGATCCGCCGGTTTTGACACCGACAACTATATATACCCCTCCACCCCTTCTCTATTCAAGAGAGAGCCATCAGAATGTGCCTACACTTCCACTACTCATTTTCTAACAGAGAACCACCTACTCAGGTGTTGAGACCAAGACATTCCAATCCAACCTCAATAATCTTGATCTCTAGCCTTCCCCAAGTTGCTTTCCACTGATGTCGCTTGAAGGTACGTCGGTATTTCCCCAAAGAGGAAGGGATGATGCAGCACAATGGTGGTAGGTATTTTCCTCAGATGTGAAACCAAGGTTATCGAACCAGAAGGAGAACCAAGCAACACAATGTAAACAACACCTTCACACAAATAACAACTTCTCGCAACCCGACGTGTTAAAGGGGTTGTCAATCCCTTCCGGGGTACATCGCCTCAAGATAGGCAAGTAGGTGTGAGGTAAATTTGTAGTAGATTGATAGATCGAACGCCAAATAAAATAAATAAGAATAAATTTGTAGCAAGGTATTTTTCTATTTTTGGTTTAGTAGATCTGAAAATAAATGCAAAGAAAAGTAGATCACAAAGGCAAATATATGAGAAGGAGACCCGGGGGCCGTAGGTTTCACTAGTGGCTTCTCTTGAGAAAAATAGCAAACGGTGGGTGAACAAATTACAGTTGGGCAATTAATAGAACTTCAAATACTCATGAAGATATCCAGGCAATGATCATTACATAGGCATCACGTCCAAGATTAGTAGACCGACTCCCGCATGCATCTACTACTATTACTCCACACATTGACCGCTATCCAGCATGCATATAGTGTATTAAGTTCATGGCAAAACGGAGTAATGCAATAAGAATGATGACATGATGTACACAAGATCTATCTATGTAGATATAGACCCCATCGTTTTATCCTTAGTAGCAACGATACATACTTGTTGGTTCCCCTTCTGTCATTGGGATCAAGCACCGTAAGATCGAACCCACTACAAAGCACCTCTTCCCACTTGAAGATAAATAGATCAAGTTGGCCAAACAAAACCCAAATATCAGAGAAGAAATACGAGGCTATAAGCAATCATGCATAAAAGAGATCAGAGAAACTCAAATACTTTCATGTATATAAAAACATAGATCTGATCATAAACTCAAAGTTCATCGATCCCAATAAACACACCGCAAAAGAGTTACATCATATGGATCTCCAATAGAACATTGTATTGAGAATCAAGAGAGAGAGACAGAGGAAGCCATCTAGCTACTAACTACGAACCCGAAGGTCTACAAAGAACTACTCACGCATCATCAAAGAGGCACCAATGGAGGTGGTGAACCCCATCCGAGATGGTGCCTAGATTGGATCTGGTGGTTCTAGACTCTGCGATGGCTGGATCAATATTTCATCGACTCCCCTAGGGTTTTGGGAATATTGGGGTATTTATAGAGCAAAGAGGCGGTCCGAGGGGCACTCGAGGTGGGCAACCCATGATACGTCTCCAACGTATCTATAATTTTTGATTGCTCCATGCAATTATATTATCTATTTTGGATGTTAATGGGCTTATTTTTACACTTTTATATTATTTTTGGGATTAACCTATTAACCGGAGGCCCTGCCCGCTGTTTTTTTTTGCCTATTTTAGAGTTTCGCTGAAAAGGAACATCAAACGGAGTCCAAATGGAATGAAACCTTTGCGAGCGTTATTTTTGGAACAAACGTGATCCAGGAGACTTGGAGTGGACGTCAACAAACAATCGAGGAGGCCATGAGGCAGGGGGGCGCACCCACCCCCCTGGGCGCGCCCTCCACCCTCGTGGGCCCCTCGTTGCTCCACTGACCTACTTCTTCCTCCTATATATATACATATACCCCGCAAACATCCAGGGGCACCACGAAACCCTATTTCCACCGCCGCAACCTTCTGTACCCAAGAGATCCCATCTTGGGGCCTTTTCCGGAGCTCCGCCGGAGGGGGCATTGATCACGGAGAGCCTCTACATCAACTCCATGGCCCCTCCGATGATGTGTGATTAGTTTACTTCATACCTTCGGGTCCATAGCTACTAGCTAGATGGCTTCTTCTCTCTCTTTGGATCTCAATACAAAGTTCTCCTCGATTCTCTTGGAGATCTATTCGATGTAATCTTCTTTTGCGGTGTGTTTTTCCAGATCTGATGAATTGTGGGTTTATGATCAAGTCTATCTATGAACAATATTTGAATCTTGTCTGAATTATTTTATGTATGATTGGTTTATCTTTGCAAGTCTCTTTGAATTATCAGTTTGGTTTGGCCTACTAGATTATCTTTCTTGCAATAGGAGAAGTGCTTAGCTTTGGGTTCAATCTTGCGGTGCTCGATCCTAGTGATAGAAAGGGAAACGACACATATTGTATTGTTGCCATCGAGGATAAAAAGATGGGGTTTACATCATATTGCATGAGTTTATCCCTCTACATCATGTCATCTTGCTTAAGGCGTTACTCTGTTCTTATGAACTTAATACTCTAGATGCATGCTGTATAGCGGTCGATGTGTGGAGTAATAGTAGTACATGTAGAATTGTTTCGGTCTACTTGTCACAGACGTGATGCCTATATACATGATCATGCCTAGATATTCTCATAATTATTCTCTTTTCTATCAATTGCTCGACAGTAATTTGTTCACCCACCGTAATACTTATGCTATCTTGAGAGAAGCCACTAGTGAAACCTATGGCCCCCGGGTCTATTCTCCATCATATAAGTTTCCCATCTACTTTATTTTGCAATCTTTACTTTCAATCTATATCATAAAAATATCAAAAATATTTATCTTATTATTATTATCTCTATCAGATCTCACTCTTGCAAGTGACCGTGGAGGGATTGACAACCCCGTTATCGCGTTGGTTGCGGGGTTCTTATTTGTGTGTGTAGGTACGAGGTGACTTGCGTGTGGTCTCCTACCGGATTGATACTTTGGTTCTCAAAAACCGAGGAAAATACTTACGCTACTCTACTGCATCACCCTTTCCTCTTCAAGGGAAAACCAACGCAGTGCTCAAGAGGTAGCAAGAAGGATTTCTGGCGCCGTTGCCGGGGAGATCTATGCCAAGTCAAGACATACCAAGTACCCATCACAACTCTTATCCTTCACATTACATTATTTGCCATTTGCCTCTCCCCCACTTCACCCTTGCCATTTTATTCGACCTCTTTTTTCGTTCCCCTTCTCCTTTTCTATTTGCCTCTTTTGCCTGTTTCTTGTTTGCTTGTGTGTTGGATTGCTTGCTTGTAACGATGGCTCGAGATAATACTAAATTATGTGACTTCGCCAATACCAACAATAATTATTTTATTAGCACTCTGATTGCTCCTCTTACCGATGCTGAATCTTGTGAGATTAATACTGCCTTGCTGAATCTTGTCATGAAAGATCCGTTTTCTGGCCTTCCTAGTGAAGATGTCGCTACTCATCTAAACAACTTTGTTGATTTGTGTGATATGCAAAATAAGAAAGATGTGGATAATGATATTGTTGAGCTTAAGCTATTTCTGTTTTCGCTTAGAGATCGTGCTAAAGCTTGGTTTTCGTCTTTGCCTAAAAGTAGTATTGATTTATGGAATAATTGCAAAGATGCGTTTATCTCTAAGTATTTTCCTCCCGCTAACATCATCTCTCTTAGAAATGATATTATGAATTTTAAGCAACTTGATCATGAGCATGTTGCACAAGCTTGGGAGAGGATGAAATTAATGATACGTAATTGCCCTACACATGGTTTGAATTTATGGACGATTATACAAATTTTTTATGCCAGATTGAATTTTGCTTCTAGAAATCTTTTAGATTCGGCCGTGGGAGGCACTTTTATGGAAATCACTTTAGGAGAAGCTACCAAACTCCTAGATAATATTATGGTTAATTATTCTCAATGGCACACTCAAAGATCTACTAGTAAAAAGGTTCATGTGATTGAAGAGATTAATGTTTTGAGTGGAAAGATGGATGAACTTATGAAATTGTTTGCTAATAAGAGTGCTCCTACTGATCCTAATGATATTCCTTTGTCTACTTTGATTGAGAATAATAATGAATCTATGAATGTGAATTTTGTTGGTAGGAACAATTTTGGTAACAATGTGTATAGAGGTAATTTTAATTCTAGGCCGTTTCCTAGTAATTCCTCTAATAATTATGGTAATTCCTACAAAAATTCTTTTGGAAATTATAATAATATGCCCTCTGATTTTGAATCTAGTATTAAAGAATTTATTGGTTCGCAAAAGAATTTCAATGCTTTGATTGAAGAAAAATTGCTTAAGATTGATGAGTTGGCTAGGAACGTGGATACAATTTCTCTTGATGTTGATTCTTTGAAACTTAGATCTATTCCACCTAAGCATGATATCAATGAGTCTCTCAAAGCCATGAGAATTTCCATTGATGAGTGCAAAGAAAGAACCGCTAGGATGCATGCTAAAAAAGATTGCTTTGTGAAAGCGTGTTCTTCTAGTTTCCATGATAATAAAGATGAAGATATAAAAGTAATTGGTGTGTCCCCTATTAAATATTTGTTTTGCAATATGAATCTTTATAATGATGGGACTGGAGATGAGTCAACTTTATTTAGAAGGCGTCCCAAAAATTCGGAGTTTTAGATCTTGATGCAAAAAATGTTAAAAGTGGGATTGAAGAGATTAAAACTTTAGATAGTAATGAACCCACTATCTTGGATTTCAAGGAATTTAATTATGGTAATTGCTCTTTGATAGATTGTATTTCCTTGTTTCAATCCGTGCTAAATTCTCCTCATGCTTATAGTCAAAATAAAGCTTTTACTAAACATAGCGTTGATGCTTTGATGCAATCTTATGAAGAAAAACTTGAGTTGGAAGTTTCTATCCCTAGAAAACTTTATGATGAGTGGGAACCTACAATTAAAATTAAAATTAAAGATCATGAATGCTATGATTTGTGTGATCTGGGTGCTAGTATTTCCACGATCCCAAAAACTTTGTGTGATTTGCTAGGTTTCCGTGAATTTGATGATTGTGCTTTAAACTTTCACCTTGTGGATTCCACTATTAAGAAACCTATGGGAAAGATTAATGATGTTCTTATTGTTGCAAATATGAATTGTGTGCCCGTAGATTTCATTGTTCTTGATATAGATTGCAATCATTCATGTCATATTATTCTTGGTAGACCTTTCCTTAGAATGATTGGTGCAATTATTGATATAAAGGAAGGGAATATTAAATTCCAATTTCTGTTAAGGAAAGGCATGGAACACTTCCCTATAAATAAAATTAAATTACCATATGAATATATTATGAGATCTACTTATGGATTGCCTACCAAAGATGGCAATACCTAGATCTATCCTCACTTTTATGCCTAGCTAGGGGCGTTAAACGATAGCGCTTGTTGGGAGGCAACCCAATTTTATTTTTATTCCTTGCTTTTTTGCTTCTGTTTAGTAATAAATAATTTATCTAGCCTCTGTTTTGGTTGTGTTTTTTTGTGTTTAATTAGTGTTTGTTCCAAGTAGAACCGTTGGGAAGACTTGGGGAAAGTCTTTTTGATCTTGCTGTAAAAAACAGAAACTTTAGCGCTCACGAGAATTGCTGCCATTTTTTATTGAAGAGTGATATTTAGTTAATTCTTGTTGAAGATGATTAATAGATAAATTCCTCACGTCGAGAAATTTATTTTAGAATTTTTGAGGTTCCATAAGTTTGCGTTAGTTACAGATTACTACAGACTGTTCTATTTTGACAGATTCTGTTTTGTGTGTGTTGTTTGCTTATTTTGATGAATCTATGGCTAGTAAAAGAGTTTATAAACCATAGAGAAGTTGTAATACAGTAGGTATAACACCAATATAAATAAATAATGAGTTCATTACAGTACCTTGAAGTGGTGTTTTGTTTTCTTTCGCTAACGGAGCGCACGAGATTTTTCTGTTAAGTTTTGTGTTGTGAAGTTTTCAAGTTTTGGGTAAAGATTTGATGGATTATAGAACAAGGAGTGGCAAGAGCCTAAGCTTGGGGATGCCCATGGCATCACAAGGTAAAATACAAGGGCAAACAAAGCCTAAGCTTGGGGATGCCCAGGAAGGCATCCCCTCTTTTGTCTTCGTTCATCGGTAACTTTACTTGGAGCTATATTTTTATTTGCCACATGATATGTGTTTTTCTTGGAGTGTCTTGTATGATTTGAGTCTTTGCTTCTTAGTTTACCACAATCATCCTTGCTGTACACACCTTTTGAGAGACACACACATGAATTGGAATATATTAGAATACTCTATGTGCTTCACTTATATCTTTTGAGCTATATAGTTTTTGCTCTAGTGCTTCACTTATATCTTTTAGAGCATGGTGGTGGTTTTATTTTATATAAATAATTGATCTCTCATTCTTCACTTATATTATTTTGAGAGTCCTTTAGAACAACCTGGCAATTTTCTTTTAGGCATAATAAAAACTTTCATATAAGTGCATTGAATACTAAGAGAAGTTTAATACTTGATGATGGTTTTGAGATATGGAGATGGTGATATTAGAGTCATGCTAGTTGAGTAGTTGTGAATTTGAGAAATACTTGTGTTGAAGTTTGTGATTCCCGTAGCATGCACGTATGGTGAACCTTTATGTGATGAAGTCGGAGCATGATTTATTTATTGATTGCCTTCCTTATGAGTGGCGGTCGGGGACGAGCGATGGTCTTTTCCTACTAATCTATCCCCCTAGGAGCATGCTCGTAGTACTGTGTTTTGATAACTAATAAATTTTTGCAATAAGTATGTGAGTTATTTATGACTAATGTTGAGTCCATGGATTATGCGCACCCTCACCCTTCCACCATTGCTAGCCTCTCTAGTACCGCGCAACTTTCGCCGGTACCATAAACCCACCATATACCTTCCTCAAAACAACCACCATACCTAGCTATTATGGCATTTCCATAGCCATTCCGAGATATATTGCCATGCAACTTTCCACTGTTCCATTATTATGACACGCTTCATCATTGTCATATTGCTTTGCATGATCATGTAGTTGACATCGTATTTGTGGCAAAGCCACCGTTCATAGTTCTTTTATACATGTCACTCTTGATTCATTGCATATCCCGGTATACTGCCGGAGGCATTCACATAGAATCATATTTTGTTCTAACTATTGAGTTGTAATTATTGAGTTGTAAGTAAAAAGAAGTGTGATGATCATCATTATTAGAGCATTGTCCCAGTGAGGAAAGGATGATGGAGACTATGATTCCCCCACAAGTCGGGATGAGACTCCGGATGAAAAATGAAAAATTAAAAAAGAGAAAAAAAAGAAGGCCCAAATAAAAAAATGAGAGAAAAAGAGAGAAGGGACAATGTTACTATCCTTTTTCCACATTTGTGCTTCAAAGTAGCACCATGATCTTCATGATAGAGAGTATCCTATGTTGTCACTTTCATAAACTAGTGGGAATCTTAGATTATAGAACTTGGCTTGTATATTCCAATGATGGGCTTCCTTAAATTGCCCTAGGTCTTCGTGAGCAAGCAAGTTGGGTGCACACCCTCTTAGTTTCTTTTGTTGAGCTTTCAGACACTTATAGCTCTAGTGCATCCGTTGCATGGCAATCCCTACTCACTCACATTGATATCTATTGAGGGGCATCTCCATAGCCCATTGATACGCCTAGTTGATGTGAGACTATCTTCTCCTTTTTGCCTTCTCCACAACCACCATTCTATTCCACCATAGTGCTATATCCATGGCTCACGCTCATATATTGGATGAAGATAAAAAAAGTTTGAGAACATCAAAAGTATGAAACAATTGCTTGGCTTGTCATCGGGGTTGTGCATGATTTAATATTTTGTGTGATGAAGATAGAGCATAGCCAGACTATATGATTTTGTAGGGATAACTTTCTTTGGCCATGTTATTTTGAGAAGACATGATTGCTTAGTTAGTATGCTTGAAGTATTATTATTTCTATGTCAATATTAAACTTTTATCTTGAATCTTTCGGATCTGAACATTCATGCCACAATAAAGAAAAATTACATTGAGAAATATGTTAGGAAGCATTCCACATCAAAATTTCTGTTTTTATCATTTACCTACTCGTGGATGAGCAGGAATTAAGCTTGGGGATGCTTGATACATCTCCAACGTATCTATAATTTTTGATTGCTCCATGCTATTATATTATATATTCTTGATGTTAATGGGCTTATTTTTACACTTTTATATTATTTTGGGACTAACCAATTAACCGGAGGCCCAGCCCAAATTGTTGTTTTTGCCTATTTTAGAGTTTCGCCAAAAAGGAATATCAAAAGGAGTCCAAACGAAATGAAACCTTCGGGAGCGTTATTTTTGGAACAAACGTGATCTAGGAGACTTGGAGTGGATGTCAAGAAATAATCAAGGAGGCCACGAGGCTGGGGGCGCGCCCTCCACCCTCGTGGGCCCCTCGTTGCTCCACCGACCTACTTCTTCCTCCTGTATATATCCATATACCCCGCAAACATCTAGGAGCACCACGAAACCCTATTTCCACCGCCGCAACCTTCTGTACCCAAGAGATCCCATCTTGGAGCCTTCTCCGGAGCTCCGCCAGAGGGGGCATTGATCACGGAGGGCCTCTACATCAACTCCATGGCCCCTCCGATGATGTGTGTGTAGTTTACTTCAGACCTTCGGGTCCATAACTAGTAGTTAGATGTCTTCTTCTCTCTCTTTGGATCTCAATACAAAGTTCTCCTGGATTCTCTTGGAGATCTATTCGATGTAATCTTCTTTTGTGGTGTGTTTGTCGAGATCCGATGAATTGTGGGTTTATGATCAAGTCTATCTATGAACAATATTTGAATCTTCTCTGAATTATTTTATGTATGATTGGTTTATCTTTGCAAGTCTATTCGAATTATCAGTTTGGTTTGGCCTACTAGATTGATCTTTCTTGCAATGGGAGAAGTGCTTAGCTTTGGGTTCAATCTTGCGGTGCTCGATCCCAGTGACAGGAAGGGAAACGACACGTATTGTATTGTTGCCATCGAGGATAAAAAGATGGGGTTTACATCATATTGCGTGAGTTTATCCCTCTACATCATGTCATCTTGCTTAAGGCGTTACTCTGTTCTTATGAACTTAATACTCTAGATGCATGCTGGATAGCGGTCGATGTGTGGAGTAATAGTAGTAGATGCAGAATCATTTCGGTCTACTTGTCACGGACGTGATGCCTATATACATGATCATGCCTAGATATTCTCATAATTATTCGCTTTTCTATCAATTGCTCGACAGTAATTTGCTCACCCACCGTAATACTTATGCTATCTTGAGAGAAGCCACTAGTGAAACCTATGGCCCCTGGGTTTATTCTCCATCATATAAGTTTCCCATCTACTTTATTTTGCAATCTTTACTTTCAATCTATATCATAAAAATAGCAAAAATATTTATCTTATTATTATTATCATCTATATCAGATCTCACTCTTGCAAGTGGTCGTGAAGGGATTGACAAGCCCTTTATCGCGTTGGTTGTGAGGTTCTTATTTGTGTGTGTAGGTACGAGGTGACTTGCGCGTGGTCTCCTACTGGATTGATAGCTTGGTTCTCAAAAACCAAGGGAAATACTTACGCTGCTCTACTTCATCACCCTTTCCTCTTCAAGGGAAAACCAATGCAGTGCTCAAGAGGTAGCAACCCACCAGGGCGCGCCTAGGCCTCCTAGCATGCCCTGGTGGGGTGTGCTCTCCTCGGAGCACCCCCCAGGCGCAGCCAAGGCCCATTATGTTCCTTCTGGTCCAAAAAAATTTCCATAAAGTTTCGTTGCATTTGGACTCCGTTTGGTATTGATTTTCTGCGATGTAAAAAACATGGAAAAAACAGCAACTGGCACTATGTCAATAGGTTAGTACCAAAAAGATGATATAAAATGACTATAATTGGTTATAAAACATCCAAGATTGATAATATAACAGCATGGAACAATCAAAAATTATAGATACGTTGGAGACATATCAGCACCCCCAAGCTTAACTCCTACTCGTCCTCGAGTAGGGAAGTGATAAAAACAGAATTTTTGATGTGGAATGCTGCTTAACATGTCATATGATATTCTTCTCTTTATAGTATGGACATTTGGACGTTTATGTTGTTCAAAGCAATAGTCTAGTTTTGACATGATAATTTAAATACTCAAGCATATCAACAAGCAACCATGTCTTTCAAAATATCAACGCTAAAATAAGTTATCCCTAGCCCATCATGCTCAACCATTGATCCATTCATGAAACACACTCGCATATTAGCTACACCCAATACTCAAGTACGATCATATTGCCTCCTAGTTGGTGCTTTTATAAGAGAAGATGGAGACTCAAATTCAAAAATAAAAATTGCATAAAGTAAAAGGAAGGCCCTTTGTAGAGGGAAGTAGGGATTTGTAGAGGTGCTAGAGCTAAAAGCGAAAAACTTAGAGATAAAAACATTTTTGGAGGTGTATCCATCCCACCAACGAAAATGACTTAGAGTTCCCAATACTTTCCATGCTTAGATATATCATAGGCGGTTCCCAAACAGAAAATAAAATTTATTCCTTTTTCCACCATACTTTCACTTTCCATGGCTAACCGTATCCACGGGTGCCTTCCATACCAACACTTTCCAATGAATTTATTATTTGACAACATAAAGTAAATTCATTTTTTTCATTTCGGGACTGGGCATCCCTAATACCTTTGCCTTACTCTCGTGTAATGACAAGTGAATAAACACTCATCGTGAGAATAACACATCTAGCATGGAAAATATTAGCCACCCCTCACCGCTCCGCGAGCGGAACGAACACACAAAAGAGAAGTTTATTTTGAAAATTAGAGATGGCACATACAAATTTGCTTAAAACAGCAAAAGAATACCGCATATAGGTAGATATAGTGGACTCATGTGGCAAAACTGGTTTAAAGGATTTTGGATGCACAAGTAGAGATCATACTTAGTGCAAAATGAAGGCTAGCAAAAGATTGAGAAGCGACCAAACACGAAACAGATAATCTCATAAGCGAGCATTAAGCATAATTAACACCGAATAGTGCACCACAAGTAGGATATAATTTCATTGCATGACTATTGACTTTCGTGCTTGCATAGGGAATCACAAACCTTAACACCAATATTCTTACTAAAGCATAATTACTCATCAAGATGACTCACATATCACATCATCATATCTCAAAACTATTACTAAGAATCAAGTTTATTTTGTCCAATGATCTTAATGGAAGTTTTTATTATATCCTTCTTGGATATCTATCACTTTGGGACTAATTTTCATGTGTTGCTTTTGATATGCTCAAACAAATATAAGTGAAGATTATGAGCATAATTTTGCCTTCTCTCAAAATAATTTAAGTGAAGCAAGAGAGAATTTCTTGAAAATTTTACTAACTCTCAAATAAATATAAGTGAAGCAAGGGAGCATTTCTTCAAAAATACTAAAGCACATCGTGCTCAAAATGATATAAGCGAAGCACTAGAGCAAGTCCATAGCTCATTAAAGATTTAAGTGAAGCAAAGAGAGCAATTCTAACAAGTCATGACATAATTTTGGCTCTCTCAAATAGGTTTGTCCAGCAAGGGATCAAGACTTAAGACACAAAATAAAGCAAGCAAAGACTCATATCATACAAGACGCTCCAAGCAAAACACATAGTATGTGATGAATAAAAATATAGCTTCGAGTAAAATACCGATGGTCGTTAGAAGAAAGAGGGGATGCCACTCGGGGGCATCCCCAAGCTTAGTTGGTTTCTCATTTTTGGATAATAGCTTGGGATGCTGGGGCATCCCCAAGCTTAGGCTCTTCTACTCCTTATTCCTTCATCCATCATAAGATAACCCAAAACTTGAAAACTTCAATCACACAAAACTCAACAAAACCTTCGTGAGATCCGTTAGTATAAGAAAATAAATCACTACTATAAGTGTTGTATCAAACCAATTCATATTCTGTTCTTGCATTATATCTACTATATTCCAACTTTTCTATGGCAAAAACTTGTCAAAGAAAACCATAGAGCCATCAAAATAAGCACACAATGCAAAGAAAACAGAATCTGTCAAAACAGAAGAGTCTGTAGCAATCTGACTATTTCTAATACTTCTGTAACTCCAAAATTAGAAAATACCTGAGCAATTTATATATTGATCTACTGCAAGTGGAATGGGTATTTTATCGCTCTGTGTTAAAAAAGGATAATTTTTTCGTGAGCGCAAAAGTTTCTGTTTTTTCAGCAAGATCAAACAACTATCACCGAAGAAGATCCTAAAGGCTTTACTTGGCACAAACACTAACTAAAACATAAAAACACAATCATAATAGTAGCATAATTGTGCTATAACTCAAAAACATGAAGAAAAAAGCAAAAAATAATTTTATTCATTGGGTTGCCTCCAACAAGCGCTATAGTTTTACACCCTTAGCTAGGCATAAAGCAAGGATCTAAGTTTTGTCATCCTTGTTCAAATCTTCAATCAAACACTTAGAATTCTTCAAAGATTAAGCATAAAGATTTTCAATGACAATACTCCTAGGAACAATTTTAAAGAATTCATTCTTACCAAAGGGATCTCTTATAGCTTCAACAAAATCCGGGTGAATGCTAATCATCTTAAGATCCTCTTTGCTATTACTAGAAGTTGCACCCTTTTTCTTAGTAACTTGAGTAGTCTTGCCAATCTTTACGGGAGTTTTTTCAATAGTTTTAGTGGAAGCAAAAGCCGTGCTCAAATTACTAAAGATTTCTTCTAATTTATCAATCTAAGATGGACTTTCTTCAATTCTTTCATGAATTACGGTCCCCTTTTCCTTTAACAACTTAAAAACTTCTCCCGCTTTTGACCCAATATTAGTAGCAAAATTATGCATATTTTTATCCAAATTTTCAATATGCTCTTTAGTAAGCATTTTCTTTTCAATAGCATCTAATCTTTGTTGGGGAACGTAGTATTTCAAAAAAATTCCTACGACCACGTAAGATCTATCTAGGAGATGCATAACAACGAGAGGGGAGAGTGTGTCTACGTACCCTCTTAGACCGAAAGTGGAAGCGTTAAGTAACGCGGTTGATGTAGTCGAACGTCTTCGCGATCCAACCGATCAAGTACCGAACGCACGGCACCTCCGCGATCTGCACACGTTCAGCTTGGTGACGTCCCTCGTACCCATGATCCAGCTGAGGCCGACAGTGAGTTTCGTTAGCACGACGCCGTGTTGATGGTGATGATGAAGTTACCAACGCAGGGCTTTGCCTAAGCACTACAACAATATGACCGAGGTGGAAAACTATGGAGGGGGGCACCGCACACGGCTAAAGATCAACTTGTGTGTCTATGGGGTGCCCCCTCCCCCGTATATAAAAGAGGGGAGGAGGAGGAAGGCCGGCCACAAGGGGCGCGCCAAGGGGGGAGGAATCCTACTCCTAGTAGGAGTAGGTTTCCCCCTTTCCTAGTCCAAGAAGGAGTAGGTTTCCCCCTTTCCTAGTCCAAGAAGGAAAAGAAGGGAAAGAGGAGAGAAGAGAAGGAAGGAGGGGGGCGCCCCCCTTCCCCTTGTCCAATTCGTACTGGGCAGGGGGGGGCGCCACCTCTAGCCGGCCCTCTCTCTTCTCCACTAAGGCCCATTAATCCCCTGGGGGTTCCAGTAACCTCCCGGTACTCCGGAAAATACCCGAGACACTTCGGAACCATTCCGGTGTCCGAATATAACCTTCAGATATATCAATCTTTATGTCTCGACCATTTCGAGACTCCTTGTCATGTCCGTGATCTCATTCGGGACTCCAAACAACCTTAGGTACATCAAATCACATAACTCATAATACATATCGTCATCCAACGCTAAGCGTGCAGACCCTACGGGTTCGAGAACTATGTAGACATGACCGAGACACATCTTCGGTCAATAACCAATAGCGGAACCTGGATGCTCATATTGGCTCCTACATATTCTACGAAGATCTTTATCGGTCAAACCGCATAACAACATACGTTGTTCCCTTTGTCATCGGTATGTTACTTGCCCGAGATTCGATCGTTGGTATCATCATACCTAGTTCAATGTCGTTATCCGCAAGTCTATTGACTCGTTCCGTAATGCATCATCCTGTGACTAACTCATTGGTCACATTACCGAGAGGGCCCAGAGATACCTCTCCAATACACAGAGTGACAAATCCTAATCTAGATCTATGCCAACTCAACAAACACCATCGGAGACACCTGTAGAGCATATTTATAATCACCCAGTTATGTTATGACGTTTGATAGCACACAAGGTGTTCCTCCGGTATTCGGGAGTTGCATAATCTCATAGTCTGAGGAACATGTATAAGTCATGAAGAAAGCAATAGCAATAAACTAAACGATCATAGTGCTAAGCTAACGGATGGGTCTTGTCCATCACATCATTCTCCAATGATGTGACCTCGTTCATCAAATGACAACACATTTCTATGGCTAGGAAACTTAACCATCTTTGATTAACGAGCTAGTCAAGTGAGGCATACTAGGGGTACTTTGTTTGTCTATGTATTCACACATGTACTAAGTTTCCGGTTAATACAATTCTAGCATGAATAATAAAAATTTATCATGATATAAGGAAATATAAATAACAACTTTATTATTGCATGTAGGGCATATTTCCTTCAGTCTCCCACTTACACTAGAGTCAATAATCTAGTTCACATGGTCATGTGATTTCACACCAATAGTTCACATCTTTATGTGATTAGTTCACATCTTCATGTGACTAATACCCAAAGGGTTTACTAGAGTCAATAATCTAGTTCACATCGCTATGTGATTAACACCAAAAGATTGATCATGTTTTGCTTGTGAGAGAAGTTTAGTCTACGGGTCTGCAACATTCAGATCCATATGTTGTAGCGACCCGATCCCAATGGACCGTAATCTCTATGCTTAAGTGTCATCCCTAGATCGGTATTGCTGACACACACAATACTCGAGGATTTATTGCAGAGTTCAATCACACACTTATTACAACGAGTGTCTCAGAAAGAGTACTAATTACAATAATATGGCTGAAGGCCATATAAATAAGATAACTGCGGAAGCATCAAAGATAAATGAGTCCATCCAACTCCACGGCAAGACTGAGTGCATGACAATGACCTATCGCACCTTACTCTTCATCTGAAAATTCTGCAACATGATACGTTGCAGCCGTGTAGTTCAGCACATGGAATATGCTAGCAAGATAACACTATAGAGCAATGAACAAAATAACAACTATCACTACATGCATATTTGGCTGGTGGAGGCTCTATGGTTATCATTTGCATAAAGCTAATTTTTTCCTACAACAAAGGAATATATTTTATTTAACTACAAATTTTATGACATTATTGAGAAGGTTCCTCCAACTCAATCCCAAAATAATAATTATAACCCAACAATTTCATTAAGCAAAGTGATGAGATCAAATCAATAATTCAATTACCAGATGCTCAAGATGTCCATAACCGGGGACACGGCTAACCATGATTAGTTTGTACACTCTACAGAGGTTTGTGCACTTTTCCCCACAAGACCCGATCTCCTTCATTGGATTTCTCGCACTACAAGATGTTTGAGAAACGGATGTCCGAGACACAGTCTTTCAGAACCATTAACTCTTTACTCTGGGTAGATAGTACCACCTGCTTTCCCCTACATCTACTAGCCTACCACTGAAAGAGATCACACAACATACTCAACTATGCTAGAGCCCATAATGGCTTGTGGCTGCACACAGAAGTTTCTAGCATGAATAATATTATGATCCCTTTGAGCCTGGGTGGCAAACCATAGGATGATCACACGGGCACTGCGGGATATCCTAGGACAACACTGGATTGCTTCAGGTGCCCGCAACCAATCCACGCAGATGTGTATTAAAGTAGCCACCTTAAGTTTCCCTTAGTTATGAATAACTCTCATATCTTTCATGAATCTCACATACCAATCCACGTCTACGAGCATAGCAAAGTAGTGCAATCATAATGTAGAAAACCCGAGGTTTGAATATAAGACAAAATGTTCCTACCTCATCAACTACTTCCCAATACCCACATGTTATCAAATCCTACTCATGCAACGATTGAGGGTTGAAACTAATGCATAAAATCTGGGTAATGAAGGGATGTGATCAAAGTGTTACTTGCCTTGCTGACGATGGGAAAACCCTAGAGATTCGTAGTAGCAAGCCTCGCACTCCGGAAACTCTATCGTGAACAAACAATAGCATACATAAGCACTCAATCATAAGATGCAAAGGTAAAACTAAAATAAAAGATCTAAACTGAAAGTTCAAGTGAAGAGCTTTGATTTGCAAAAAAAAAAATCAATCGAATCGGAGTTACGAAACACAAACTATGATCAAAAGAAGTTCAAATTCAAATCTTCTTGAAACCAAATTTTAAATTTCCAAAATCATGTTCAAGTTGTTAATCTGGACAGAGGGGAACACGACGAAGATTTTGGTGTTGGTTTCACTGGATTTGGATAAACGAGCAAAAAGTAGTGAGGGTTTGAAGACCAGGGACTAATTTGTGAAGAAAATAATTACGGATCGGTCCCTGTCCGAAAATGAAACTAAAAAGAAAAATCTGATAAAAAAACGTTCGCTAACAGAAACTAACGAATGGATTCATTCGTTAACAGATCTAAACGGGCGAACACTCGCTATTTAAGGAAACCTAAAATAATAAACCAATCTTAAAAAACGGTCGGGTTATTCGGTTTATACCGGTTCGGGGAAGGAAAAACCGGCGGCGGCGACGCGTTGCTCCGGCGAGATGGGACGTCGGCTCCGGCGACAGCTAGCGGCGGCGGGGCGGCTCGGGCGATGGTGCAGCACGGGCGGCGGCGGCTTGATGGGGAGGAGGGGGACGGGCCTCAGCCCTATATAAAGGGGCCGGGGGGTGCTTGGGGGAGGGGCAAGGCGGTGGGGAGACGGAGTCCGGCTCGGACTCGAGCGACGGCTGTTGGGGAACGCGGTAATTTCAAAAAAATCCTACGCACACGCAAGATCATGGTGATGCATAGCAATGAGAGGGGAGAGTGTTGTCCACGTACCCTCGTAGACCGTAAGAGGAAGAGTTATGACAATGCGGTTGATGTAGTCATACGTCTTCACGATCAACCGATCCTAGTACCGAACATACGACACCTCTGTGATCTGCACACGTTTAGCTCGGTGACGTCCCATGACCTCACGATCCAGTAGAGCTTTGAGGGAGAGTTTCGTCAGCACGACAGCGTGATGACGGTGTTGATGACGCTACCGACGCAGGGCTTCGCTTAAGCACCGCTATGATATGACCGAGGTGGATTATGGTGGAGGGGGGCACCGCACATGGCTAAAAGATCAATGATCAACTTGTGTGTCTAGGGGTGCCCCTGGCCACGTATATAAAGGAGTGGAGGAGGGGGAGGGATGGCCCTCCTATGGCGAGGAAGGGGAGAGAGGGAGGAAGGAAAGGGGGGCACCGCCCCCTCCTAGTACAATTTGGACCAGAGGGAGAGGGGGGGGGCGCGACCTACCCTGGTCTCCTCTCTCTCTCCACTATGGCCCAATAAGGCCCATACATTTGCCGGGGGGTTCCGGTAACCTCCCGGTACTCTAGTAAAATCCTGATTTCACCAAGAACTATTCCGATGTCCAAATATAGGCTTCGAATATACCGAAGAATATACCGAACTTTATGCCTCAAACATTTCAAGACTCCTCGTCATGTCCGTGATCATATCCGGGACTTCGAACTACCTTCGGTACACCAAAACACATAAACTCATAATCCCGATCGTCACCGAACGTTAAGCGTGCGGACCCTACGGGTTCGAGAACTATGTAGACATGATCGAGATACATCTCCGGTCAATAACCAATAGCGGAACCTGGATGCTCATATTGGTTCCTACATATTCTACGAAGATCTTTATCGGTCAAACCGCATAACGGTATACGTTGTTCCCTTTGTCATCGGTATGTTACTTGCCCGAGATTCGATCGTCGGTATCTCAATACCTAGTTTAATCTCATTATCGGCAAGTCTCTTTACTCGTTCTGTAATGTTACATCCCGTAACGAACTCATTAGCTACATTGCTTGCAAGGCTTATTGTGATGTACATTACCGAGAGGGCCCAGAGATACCTCTCCGACAATCGGAGTGACAAATCCTCATCTTGATCCATGCCAACTCAACAAACACCATCGGAGACACCTGTAGAGCACCTTTATGATCACCCAGTTACGTTGTGACGTTTGGTAGCATGCAAAGTGTTCCTCCGGTATTCGGGAGTTGCATGATCTCATAGTCATAGGAACATGTATAGTTATGGTGAAAGCAATAGCAATAAACTAAAAGATCATCATGCTAAGCTAACAGATGGGTCAAGTCAATCACATCATTCTCTAATGATGTTATCCCGTTAATCAAATGACAACTCATGTCTATGGTTAGGAGACATAACCATCATTGATTCAACGATCTAGTTAAGTAGAGGCAAACTAGGGACATTTTGTTTGTCTATGTATTCATACATGTACTAAGTTTCTGGTTAATACAATTCTAGCATGAATAATAAACATTTATCATGATATAAGGAAATATAAATAACAACTTTATTATTGCCTCTAGGGCATATTTCCTTCAGTCTCCCACTTGCACTAGAGTCAATAATCTAGATTACACAGTAATGATTCTAAGACCCATGGAGTTTTGATGCTGATCATGTTTTGCTCGTGAGAGAGGCTTAGTCAACGGGTCTACAACATTCAGATTCGTATGTATTTTGCAAATCTCTATGTCTCCCTCCCTGACTTGATCGCGGATGGAATTGAAGCGTCTCTTGATGTGCTTGGTTCTCTTGTGAAATCTGGATTCCTTTGCCAAGGCAATTGCACCAGTATTGTCACAAAAGATTTTCATTGGACCCGATGCACTTGGTATGACACCTAGATCGGATATGAACTCCTTCATCCAGACTCCTTCATTTGCTGCTTCTGAAGCAGCTATGTATTCTGCTTCACACGTAGATCCCGCCACGACGCTCTGCTTGGAACTGCACCAACTGACAGCTCCACCATTTAATAAAAACACGTATCCTGTTTGTGACTTAGAGTCACCCAGATCAGTGTTAAAGCTTGCATCAACGTAACCGTTTACGACGAGCTCTTTGTCACCTCCATATACGTGAAACATATCCTTAGTCCTTTTCAGGTATTTCAGGATGTTCTTGACCGCTGTCCAGTGATCCACTCCTGGATTACTTCGGTACCTCCCTGCTAAACTTATAGCAAGGCACACATCAGGTCTGGTACACATCATTGCATACATGATAGAGCCTATGGCTGAAGCATAGGGAACACCTTTCATTTTCTCTCTATCTTCTGCAGTGGTCGGGCATTGAGTCTAACTCAACTTCACACCTTGTAACACAGTCAAGAACCCTTTCTTTGCCTGATCCATTTTGAACTTCTTCAAAGCTTTATCAAGGTATGTGCTTTGTGAAAGTCCAATTAAGCGTCTTGATCTATCTCTGTAGATCTTGATGCCCAATATATATGCAGCTTCACCGAGGTCTTTCATTTAAAAACTCTTATTCAAATATCCTTTTATGCTATCCAGAAATTCTATATCATTTCCAATCAACAATATGTCATCCACATATAATATTAGAAATGCTACAGAGCTCCCACTCACTTTCTTATAAATATAGGCTTCTCCAAAAGTCTGTATAAAACCATATGCTTTGATCACACTATCAAAACGTTTATTCCAACTCCGAGATGCCTGCACCAGTCCATAGATGGATCGCTGGAGCTTACACACTTTGTTAGCATCCTTTGGATCGATAAAACCTTCAGGTTGCATCATATACAACTCCTCTTCTAGAAATCCATTCATGAATGCAGTCTTTACATCCATTTGCCAAATTTCATAATCATAAAATGCGGCAATTGCTAACATGATTCGGATGGACTTAAGCATCGCTACGGGTGAGAAAGTCTCATCGTAGTCAACTCCTTGAACTTGTCGAAAACCTTTCGCAACAAGTCGAGCTTTGTAGACAGTAACATTACCGTTAGCGTTAGTCTTCTTCTTGAAGATCCATTTATTCTCGATGGCTTGCCGATCATCAGGCAAGTCAACCAAAGTCCACACTTTGTTCTCATACATGGATCCCATCTCAGATTTCATGGCTTCAAGCCATTTTGCGGAATCTGGGCTCATCATCACATCCTCATAGTTCATAGGTTCGTCATGGGAAAGTAACATGACCTCCAGAACATGATTACCGTACCACTCTGGTGCGGATCTTACTCTAGTTGACCTACGAGGTTTGGTAGTAACTTGATCTGAAGTTCCATGATCTTCATCATTACCTTCCTCACTAATTGGTGTAGGAGTCATAGGGACAGATTTCTGTGATGAACAACTTTCCAATAAGGTAGCAAGTATAGTTACCTCATCAAGCTACTTTCCTCCCACTCTCTTCTTTCGAGAGAAACTCCTTCTCTAGAAAGGATCCATTCTTAGCAACGAATGTCTTGCCTTCGGATCTCTGATAGAAGGTATACCCAACATTCTCCTTTGGGTATCCTATGAAGACACATTTCTCCAATTTGGGTTCGAGCTTACCAGGTTGAAGCTTTTTCACATAAGCATCGCAGCCCCAAACTTTAAGAAACGACAACTTTGGTTTCTTGCCAAACCACAGTTCATAAGGTGTCGTCTCAACGGATTTAGATGGTGCCCTATTTAACGTGAATGCAGCCGTCTCTAAAGCATAACCCCAAAACGATAGCGGTAAATCAGTAAGAGACATCATAGATCGCACCATATCTAGTAAAGTACGATTACAATGTTCGAACACACCATTACGCTGTGGTGTTCCGAGTGGCGTGAGTTGCGAAACTATTCTGCATTGTTTCAAATCAAGACCAAACTCATAACTCAAATATTCTCCTCCACAATCAGATCTAGAAACTTTATTTTCTTGTTATGATGATTTTCCACTTCACTCTGAAATTCTTTGAACTTTTCAAATGTTTTAGACTTATGTTTCATCAAGTAGATATATCCATATCTTCTCAAATCATCTGTGAAGGTCAGAAAATAACGATACTCGCCACGAGCCTCTATATTCATCGGACCACATACATCAGTATGTATGATTTCCAACAAATCTGTTGCTCGCTCCATTGTTCCGGAGAACAACATTTTAGTCATCTTGCCCATGAGGCATGGTTTGTAAGTACCAAGTGATTCATAATCAAGTGATTCCAAAAGTCCATCAGAATGGAGTTTCTTCATGTGTTTTACACCAATATGCCCTAAACGGTAATGCCACAAATAAGTTGCACTATCATTATCAACTCTGCATCTTTTGGCTTCAATATTATGAATATTTATATCACTACTATCGAGATTCATCAAGAATAGACCACTCTCCAAGGGTGCATGACCATAAAAGATATTACCCATATAAATAGAACAACCATTATTCTCAGATTTAAATGAATAACCATCTCGCATCAAAGAAGATCCAGATATAATGTTCATGCTCAACGCTGGCACCAAATAATAATTATTTAGGTCTAAAACTAATCCCGAAGGTAGATGTAGAGGTAGCATCGTCACCTCGTCCTTAGCCAATCTTCGCTTCATCCGTAGTCCCAGTTTCGAGTTACAAATATTAGCAACAGAACCAGTATCAAATACCCAGGTACTACTGCGGGCATTAGTAAGGTACACATCAATAACATGTATATCACATATACCATTGTTCACCTTGCCATTCTTCTTATCCGCCAAATACTTGAGGTAGTTCCGCTTCTAGAGACCAGTCCCTTTGCAGTAGAAGCACTCAGTCTCAGGCTTAGGTCCAGACTTGGGCTTCTTCACTTCAGCAGCAACTTGCTTGCCGTTCTTCTTGAAGTTCCCATTCTTCCCTTTACCCTTTTTCTTGAAACTGGTGGTCTTGTTTACCATCAACACTTGATGCTCCATCTTGATTTCTACCTCCGCAGCCTTTAGCATCGCGAAGAGCTTGGGAATAGCCTTATCCATCCCTTGCATATTATAGTTCATTACGAAGCTCTTGTAGCTTGGTGGCAGTGATTGAAGAATTTTGTCAATGACACTATCATCCGGAAGATTAACTCCCAGTTGAATCTAGTGATTATAGTACCCAGACATTCTGAGTATATGTTCACTGACAGAACTATTCTCCTCCATTTTGCAGCTATAGAACTTTTTGGAGACCTCATATCTCTCAATCCGGGCATTTGCTTGAAATATTAACTTCAATTCCAGGAACATCTCATATGCTCCATGACATTCAAGAATCAACTAGTGACGGCAAGCAATCTGTATATACCCACGCCCACAACTCCTTTGTGTTCTACTCATCCATATAACATCTACGCATAAACCTGGCTCTGATACCACTGTTGAGGAATGTAGTAATTTCAAAAAAATTCCTACGCACACGCAAGATTATGGTGATGCATAGCAACAAGAGGGGAGAGTGTCTTCCACGTACCCTCATAGGTCATAAGCGGAAGCATTATGACAACACGGTTGATGTAGTCATACGTCTTCATGATCGACCGATCCTAGTACCGAACGTACGACACCTCCGCGGTCTGCACACGTTCAGCTCGGTGACGTCCCATGAACTCACGATCTAGTAGATCTTCGAGGGAGAGTTCCGTCACCACGACGGCGTGATGACGGTGTTGATGAAGCTACCACCGCAGGGCTTCGCCCAAGCACTGTTACTATCCTTTTTCCACACTTGTGCTTCAAAGTAGCACCATGATCTTCATGATAGAGAGTCTCCTATGTTGTCACTTTCATATACTAGTGGGAATCTTACATTATAGAACTTGGCTTGTATATTCCAATGATGGGCTTCCTCAAATTGCCCTAGTTCTTCGTGAGTAAGCAAGTTGGATGCACACCCACTTATTTTCTTTTGTTGAGCTTTCATACACATATAGCTCTAGTGCATCTGCTGCATGGCAATACCTACTCACTCACATTGATATCTATTGATGGGCATCTCCATAGCCCATTGATACGCCTAGTTGATGTGAGACTATCTTATCCTTTTTGTCTTCTCCACAACCACCATTCTATTCCACCATAGTGCTATATCCATGGCTCACGCTCATATATTGCGTGAAGATTGAAAAAGTTTGAGAACATCAAAAGTATAAAACAATTGCTTGGCTTGTCATCGGGGTTGTGCATGATTTAATATTTTGTGTGATGAAGATAGAGCATAGCCAGACTATATGATTTTGTAGGGATAACTTTCTTTGGCCATGTTATTTTGAGAAGACATGATTGCTTAGTTAGTATGCTTGAAGTATTATTATTTCTATGTCAATATTAAACTTTTATCTTGAATCTTTTGGATCTGAACATTCATGCCACAATAAAGAAAAAATACATTGAGAAATATGTTAGGAAGCATTCCACATCAAAAATTCTGTTTTTATCATTTACCTACTCGAGGACGAGCATGAATTAAGCTTGGGGATGCTTGATATGTCTCCAACGTATCTATAATTTTTGATTGCTCCATGCTATTATATTATCTATTTTGGATGTTAATGGGCTTATTTTTACACTTTTATATTATTTTTGGGACTAACCTATTAACCGGAGGCCCAGCCCAAATTGCTGTTTTTTTCTTCCTATTTTAGAGTTTCGCCGAAAAGGAATATCAAAAGGAGTCCAAAACGGAATGAAACCATCGGGAGCGTTACTTTTGGAACAAACGTGATCCAGGAGACTTGGAGTGGACGTCAAGAAACAATCAAGGAGGCCACAAGGCAGGGGGGTGCACCCACCCCCCTGGGCGCGCCCTCCACCCTCGTGGGCCCCTCGTTGCTCCACCGACCTACTTCTTCCTCGTACATATATCCATATACCCCGCAAACATCCAGGAGCACCACGAAACCCTATTTCCACCGCCGCAACCTTCTGTACCCAAGAGATCCCATCTTGGGGCCTTTTCCGGAGTTCCGCCGGAGGGGGCATTGATCACGGAGGGCCTCTACATCAACTCCATGGCCCCTCCGATGATGTGTGAGTAGTTTACTTCAGACCTTCGGGTCTCTCTCTTTGGATCTCAATACAAAGTTCTCCTAGATTCTCTCGGAGATCTATTCAATGTAATCTTCTTTTGCAGTGTGTTTGTCGAGATCCGATGAATTGTGGGTTTATGATCAAGTCTATCTATGAACAATATTTGAATCTTCTCTAAATTCTCTTATGTATGATTGGTTTATCTTTGCAAGTCTCTTCGAATTATCAGTTTGGTTTGGCCTACTAGATTGATCTTTCTTGCAATGGGAGAAGTGCTTAGCTTTGGGTTCAATCTTGCGGTGCTCGATCCTAGTGACAGAAAGGGAAATGACACGTATTGTATTGTTGCCATCGAGGATAAAAAGATGGGGTTTACACCATATTGCATGAGTTGATCCCTCTACATCATGTCATCTTGCTTAAGGCGTTACTCTGTTCTTATGAACTGAATACTCTAGATGCATGCTGGATAGCGGTCGATGTGTGGAGTAATAGTAGTAGATGCAGAATCGTTTCGGTCTACTTGTCACGGATGTGATGCCTATATACATGATCATGCCTAGATATTCTCATAATTATTTGCTCTTCAATCAATTGCTCGACAGTAATTTGTTCACCCACCGTAATACTTATGCTATCTTGACAGAAGCCACTAGTGAAACCTATGGCCCCCTGGTCTATTCTCCATCATATAAGTTTCCCATCTACTTTATTTTGCAATCTTTACTTTCAATCTATATCATAAAAATACCAAAAATATTTCTTATTATTATTATCTCTATCAGATCTTACTCTTGCAAGTGGCCGTGAAGGGATTGACAACCCCTTTATCGTGTTGGTTGCGAGGTTCTTATTTGTGTGTGTAGGTACGAGGTGACTTGCGCGTGGTCTCCTACTGGATTGATACCTTGTTTCTCAAAAACTGAGGGAAATACTTACGCTGCTCTACTGCATCACCCTTTCCTCTTCAAGGGAAAACCAATGCGGTGCTCAAGAGGTAGCAACCCACCAGGGCGCGCCTAGGCCTCCTAGCGCACCCTGGTGGGTTGTGCTCTCCTTGGAGGAGCCCCCCCCCCCAAGCGCAGCCAGGGTCCATTATTTTCCTTCTGGTTCAAAAAAATCTCCATAAAGTTTCGTTGTGTTTGGACTCGGTTTGGTATTGATTTTTTGCGATGTAAAAAACATGGAAAAAACAACAATTGGCACTATGTCAATAGGTTAGTACCAAAAAATGATATAAAATGACTATAAATTGATTATAAAACATCCAAGATTGATGATATAACAACATGGAACAATCAAAAATTATAGATATGTTGGAGACATATCAGCATCCCCAAGCTTAACTCCTACTTGTCCTCGAGTAGGGAAGTGATAAAAACAGAATTTTTGATGTGGAATGCTGCCTAACATGTCATATCATAATCTTTTCTTTATAGTATGGACATTTGGACTTTTATGTTGTTCAAAGCAATAGTCTAGTTTTGACATGATAATTTAAATACTCAAGCATATCAACAATCAACCATGTCTTTAAAAATATCAACGCTAAAATAAGTTATCCCTAGCCCATCATGCTCAACCATTGACCCATTCATGAAACACACTCGCATATTAGCTACACCCAATACTCAAGTATGATCATATTGCCTCCTAGTTGGTGCTTTTATAAGAGAAGATGGAGACTCAAATTCAAAAATAAAAATTGCATAAAGTAAAACAAAGGCCCTTCGTAGAGGGAAGTAGGGATTTGTAGAGGTGCTAGAGCTTGAAGCGAAAAAATTAGAGATAAAAACATTTTGGGAGGTGTAGCCATCCCACAAACGAAAACGACTTAGAGTTTCCAATACTTTCCATGCTTAGATATATCATAGGCGGTTCCCAAACAGAAAATAAATTTTATTCCTTTTTCCACCATACTTTCACTTTCCATGGCTAACCGTATCCACGGGTGCCTTCCATACCAACACTTTCCAATGAATTATTATTTGACAACATAAAGTAAATTCATTTTTTCATTTCGGGACTGGGCATCCCTAATACCTTTGCCTTACTCTCGTGCAATGACAAGTGAATAAACACTCATTGTGAGAATAACACATCTAGCATGGAAAATAATACTCCACGTACCCTACCCTCGTAGACCATAAGCGGAAGCGTTATGACAACGCGGTTGATGTAGTCTACGGCTTCACGATCGACCGATCCTAGTACCGAACGTACGACACCTCCGCGATCTGCACACATTCAGCTTGGTGACTTCCCACGAACTCATGATCCAGTAGAGCTTCGAGGGAGAGTTCCGTCAGCACGATGGCGTGATGACGGTATTGATGAAGCTACCGATGCAGGGCTTCGCCTAAGCACCGCTATGATATGACTGAGGTGGATTATGGTGGAGGGGGGCACCGCACACGGCTAAAAGATCAGTGATCAACTTGTGTGTCTAGGGGTGCCCCCTGGCCACGTATATAAAGGCGTGGAGGAGGGGGGGCCGGCCCTCCTATGGCGTGCCCTGGAGGAGTCCTCCTCCCACCGGGAGTAGGATTCCCCCCTTCCCTAGTTGGACTAGAAGAGAAGGAAGGGGGAGAGAGGGAGGAAGGAAAGGGGGGCACCGCCCCCCTCCTAATCCAATTCGGACCAGAGGGAGAGGGGGCGCGCGACCTGCCCTGGTCTCCTCTCTCTCCACTATGGCCCAATAAGGCCCATACATTTACCGAGGGGTTCCGGTAACCTCCCGATACTCTAGTAAAATCTCGATTTCACCCGGAACTATTCCGATGTCCAAATATAGGCTTCCAATATATCGATCTTTATGTCTCGACCATTTCGAGACTCCTTGTCATGTCCGTGATCATATCCAGGACTCCGAACTACCTTCGGTACATCAAAACACATAAACTCATAATACCAATCGTCACCGAACGTTAAGCATGCGGACCCTATGGGTTTGAGAACTATGTAGACATGACCGAGACACGTCTCCGACCAATAACCAATAGCGGAAACTGGATGCTCATATTGGTTCCTACATATTCTACGAAGATCTTTATCGGTCAAACCGCATAACGGTATACGTTGTTCCCTTTGTCATCGATATGTTACTTGCCCGAGATTCGATCATCGGTATCTCAATACCTAGTTCAATCTCGTTACCGGCAAGTCTCTTTACTCGTTCTGTAATGTTACATCTCGTAACTTACTCATTAGCTACATTGCTTGCAAGGCTTATTGTGATGTACATTACCGAGAGGGCCCAAAGATACCTCTCCGACAATCGGAGTGACAAATCCTAATCTTGATCCATGCCAACTCAACAAACACCATCAGAGACACCTGTAGAGCACCTTTATGATCACCTAGTTACATTGTGATGTTTGGTAGCACGCAAAGTGCTCCTCCGGTATTTGGGAGTTGCATGATCTCATAGTCATAGGAACATGTATAGTTATGGAGAAAGCAATAGCAAGAAACTAAACAATCATCGTGCTAAGCTAACGTATGGGTCAAGTCAATCACATCATTCTCTAATGATGTGATCCCGTTAATCAAATGACAACTCATGTCTATGGTTAGGAAAGATAACCGTCATTGATTCAACGAGCTTGTTAAGTAGAGGCAAACTAGTGACACTTTGTTTGTCTATGTATTCACACATGTACTAAGTTTCCAGCTAATACAATTCTAGCATGAATAATAAACATTTATCATGATATAAGGAAATATAAATAACAGCATTATTATTGCCTCTAGGGCATATTTCCTTTAGCGGCGGCGTCGGGCGGTGGGACTCCGTCCCGGGGACGGGGATGGGGACGAGGCGACGGCGACCTAGGCCGGCTGGGCTTCGGCCCAGTCGGTCCGAAGAGTTTGTTTTTCAAAAAAATAATTCCATCGCAGAGAAAAAATCCAAAATAAAAATAAATAGAAATCCTAAAATCCCAAAAATAAATTTCATGGTCTTCTCCTAATATTTAGGAAAACATGAACATTTTTCTGGGCTAAAATGCAATTTTTAAAAATGCAAATGTTCCCTAATTTAACCGAACAAAATCTCAAATAAAAATTCAAATAAATAAATATTTTTATTTAAAAGTAAATTTCCATTATTTCCTATGTTTTGTAGAAGTCATATTATCTTCTCTCATTATTTTATTTATTTTGAAAATAATTGGAAAAATAATTTCGAATAAAAATCACTTGATCCAATTTACCAATTTTTGAAAAGTCAAAATGGAATTTTATGAAAACCTCCAACTCTCTCAAATGGTCCTTGAGTTGCTTAAGGTCTCTAGGATCAAAATGTCCAAATAAAACTAATTCAAAATGCAAGAATCATGGATGCATATGATGACCTAATGGTTAACATCCAAATTGAAAATTGGGATGTTACAAACCTACCCCCCTTAAGATGAATCTCGCCCTCAAGATTCGGGTTGGCTAGCAAACAGGTGTGGGTGGTCTTTCCGTAGGTATTCTTCTCGCTCCTAGGTGGCTTCTTCCTCGGTATGGTGGCTCCACTGAACTTTGCAAAACTTGATGACCTTGCTGTGTGTAACTCGGCTGGCAAACTCGAGAATCTTGACGGGTTTCTCCTCATAGGTTAGGTCACTCTCAAACTAAATTACTTCCAGGGGCACTACATCTCTTAGAGGAATATCGGCCATCTCTGCATGGCATTTCTTCAACTGGGAAACGTGAAACACATCGTGAACTCCTGACAAACCTTCGGGTAACTCCAACTTGTAGGAAACTTCTCCCATACGTTCCAAAACTTGGTATGGTCCTACAAATCTTGGGGCTAACTTTCCCATGACTCCAAATCGTTTAACTCCTCGAAGTGGTGACACGCGGAGATATGCTCTGCCTCCGACTTCATAGGCTACCTCCTTGCGTTTAGTGTCAGCATAACTCTTTTGCCTGGACTGAGCTACCTTGAGTCTATCACGAATCAACTTAACCTTCTCTTCAGACTCTCTAATTAAATCTGGTCCGAACAACTGACGGTCTCCAATTTCATCCCACATCAATGGTGTCCTGCACCTCCTTCCATACAAAGCTTCGAAAGGGGCCATCTTCAAACTAGCTTGGTAACTGTTGTTATATGAGAACTCTTCATAAGGCAAATTATCATCCCAACTAGATCCATAATCTAGCGCACAAGCTCTCAACATGTCCTCCAGAATCTGATTAACTCTCTCGGTCTGTCCATCTGTCTGCGGATGAAAGGTTGTACTGAACTCTAGCCTGGTACCCAAAGTCTGGTGTAATTGATTCCAAAACTTCGGGGTAAACTATGTTCCTCTATCTGATACTATAACATCCCGGATGTAACTTTCCCAATTTGTACTCCAACTCTTGCCATTTCCGGCATTAAGTTATATTTATTTTCTCGGGTTCGGGTTTTGTCTCCGTGTATTGTTATCATTGTCATGCATCTCATATCATGTCATCATGTGCATTGCATTTGCATACGTGTTCATCTCATGCATTCGAGCATTTTCCCCGTTGTCCGTTTTGCATTCCGGCGCTTCGTTCTCCTCCGGTGGTCATTTCTAGCTTTCTTTCGTGTGTGGGGATTAAACATTTCCGGATTGGACCGAGACTTGCCAAGCGGCCTTGGTTTACTACCGGTAGACCGCCTGTCAAGTTTCGTACCATTTGGACTTCGTTTGGTACTCCAACGGTTAACCGAGGGACCGAAAAGGCCTCGTGTGTGTTGCAGCCCAACACCCCTCCAATTTGGCCCAAAACCCACCAAACTCTGCTCCATGTCCTAGAGCGTTCGATCACGATCGCGTGGCCGAAAACCGCACCTCATTTGGACTCTCCTAGCCCCCTCTACCTATAAATATGTGCTCCCCTCCCAAAATTCGCGGATGAACCCTAGCCATCTTCCTCCTCGCGCCACCGGACGTGTCCATCCCGCCGCTGGACGTGTCCACCGCCGCCACCACATCACCCCGACGAATCAGGGTCCGCCACATCAGCCGCGCCACCGCTCTGGCCCAATCGGACGCCGCCACCTCATCCCAGCCGCCTCCTCTCTCTCCTCCCCACCGCACCGGCCCGCGGGGCCCGAGGCAGGCCCGCGCGCGCCCAGATCCGCCGTCGCCCGGCCGAGCTGCCCAAGCCGCCCGGCTCCGCTCGCCTTGCTGGATCTTCGCCGTCGCCGGCGACCAACTCCGGCGACCGGAGCACGCCGCCGCCCGTCCTCCGCCTCGCCAGCCTCCCGGCCTCGCGCCTCCGCCTCCCGCCGCCAAGGCCAAGCTCGCCGGAGCCGGCCGCCGCCTCCACGCTGGCCCCGCCGCCCTTCATCCGGCCCCGCTGCCCCGGCCATCACCGGCCCCAGGCGACGCCGACCGCCGCCTCCTCCCTCCACTCGCCGGCTGCTGCTTGCTTCTTCCCCGACGAACAGCTACAGTGCCGCCGCCGCCTCGGTTTCCGTGCAAACCCTAGATCTGGGGTTGTTTTTTTTCTCCAAGTCCTTAAATTTTCAGTCCATATGCCCCTGTTCGCGGCCCCGTAACTTTGCATACGTAGCTCCGATTTGGGCATATAGCATATCAAAATGTTCATCTCAGAGAGTACATCATTTCATTCCATTGCATCATTTTCATTTGAGTTCATCTTGATGCCCGAAATGCTGTTAGAAGAGGGCTACTTGAGTTAATTGTCAGATCTGCTACTCCGTTTAGCACTTTTGTCATTTTTGCCATGATTAATGTGTGCATGATATGCCCGTGAGTTCTTCATATGTTTTGTTAAGGGTTTTGTCATCTATCCAGAGCTGCAACCCATGTATTTTTAGGATGTGTGTGGTGACTTGTGCAAGCTTGCAAAGTGGTGCACTTGCTAATTCTGTTTTCAGGGACTTAGTGATTTCACTAAGTCCTGGGATTGTTTAGTTCATGATGCCATATGTTCTTATTGTTTCCTAGTGATCCGGGCCTCTTTTGAGGATAATCAGTAAGGGAGTTTTGTTAATATTGTAGTGCTCTATCCATCCATGTCTTTGTTTGCAATTATGGAGCACCCTAGCTTGAGTCAATCGAGCTCTACTTTTGCATCGTTGTGAATCTGGGCAGATCGTCAACTTGTTTGCGATTTTGCCGATGTTATTGTAGTTGATCCGTGCATGCTATGCTATTGTTCTTGCCATGTCTAGCTTTTTTTTGTGCCTTCTTGATGGATGTATGCTTTTCTTGCCATGACTTGCACCGCGGTGAGTGCATCGAGCTCATAAACATGCCTTCGTGAGTTATGTTTCAGCATGTCCCAGTTTTCACTAAGTCTGAAAACTGATTATGTTTTTGCTATGTTCGTGTGCTTGTTAGTATATTTTGTGATCCCTTTTGGCTCAAGGTCACTAAGGGACTTTTGTTAAGCTTGTTGAGTAGCTCCATGCCATGTCTTTCTTTGTCATGTTCAGGTCCTGTAGCATGTTGTTTTGTTGCTCCGAAGAGGGCTATATGATCTGAAATTCCAGACAAGTGTTAATTTCACTAAGTCTGAGATCTATTTTACCATTTGCGTTTTTGCCATGCTTGTTTGAACCTCCTAATGGATGAATTGGCCGTAGCTCAGTGCTAGACTTTTGTTAAGCATCTTGTGTGCATCCCTGCCATGTACTTTGTTGTCATGTTTGGGTGCTGTAGCATGTTCATCTCATTGCATTTAGATGCCTACTTGCTGTAAATCGCAGACCGGTGTCATTTTTGAATCGCTTGCCATTTCCAAACCGTAACTCCGATTCCGGCGTTCTTTATATCGTTTTCAAGCGATTTCATCTCATCTTTCCAGTGGAACACTTGGAATTCCAAGTTGAGGCCAGGTTCATGCATTTTCTGTCATATCTTGCATTTTGCATCCCGCATCGCATCCCGCATAGCATATCATCATTTCATCATATCGCTTGATCCTTGCACGTGGTTGATTGTGTCCTTGTTGCTTGTTTGTCTTGTTTGGGTAGAGCCGGGAGACGAGTTCGCTAACGAGGAGCCCGTTGAGTTTGCTTTTGAGGATCCAGTCAACTCTGACAACTGTGCAGGCAAGATGATCATACCCTCGAAATCACTACTATCTTTGCTATGCTAGTTTGCTCGCTCTTTTGCTATGCCATTGCTACGATGCCTACCACTTGCTTGCAAGCCTCCCAAATTGCCATGTCAAACCTCTAACCCACCTTGTCCTAGCAAACCGTTGATTGGCTATGTTACCGCTTTGCTCAGCCCCCTCTTATAGCGTTGCTAGTTGCAGGTGAAGATTGGAGGCCGTTCCTTGTTGGAACATCTTTATTTACTTGTTGGGATATCATTATATTGCCATGTTATCTTAATGCATCTATATACTTGGTAAAGGGTGGAAGGCTCGGCCTCTCGCCTAGTGTTTTGTTCCACTCTTGCCGCCCTAGTTTCCGTCATATCGGTGTTATGTTCCCGGATTTTGCGTTCCTTACGCGGTTGGGTTATAATGGGAACCCCTTGATATTTCGCCTTGATTAAAGCTTTTCCAGCAATGCCCAACATTGGTCTTACCATTCGCCACCTAGCCTTTTCTTTCCCTTGGGTTCTGCAGACTCAAGGGTCATCTTATTTTAACCCCCCCCGGGCCAGTGCTCCTCTGAGTGTTGGTCCAACCGAGCGATGTCCGGGGCTACCAGGGGCAACTCTGGGCTGGCCTACCCGACGTCTTGCTCATCTGAGTGTGCCCTGAGAAAGAGATATGTGCAGCTCCTATCGGGATTTGTCGGCACATTCGGGCGGTGTTGCTGGTCTTGTTTTAACCTGTCGAAGTGTCTTGAGTTACCGAGATACCGAGTCTGATCGGAATGTCTTGGGAGGAGGTCTATTCCTTCGTTGACCGTGAGAGCTTGTCATGGGCTAAGTTGGGACTCCCCTGCAGGGATTGAACTTTCGAAAGCCGTGCCCGCGGTTATGGGCAGATGGGAATTTGTTAATGTCCGGTTGTAGATAACTTGAACCTTAATTTAATTAAAATGAATCAACTGAGTGTGTTACCGTGATGGCCTCTTCTTGGGGGAGTCCAGGAAGTGGACAGGGTGTTGGAGTAATGTTTGTGCAGGTTGCTCTCTAGTTTCTCGCTCGTGCTTTGCCTCCTCTTCTCGCTCTCTTTTGCGAATAAGTTAGCTGCCATACTTGCTAGTCGCTTGCTGCAGCTCCACTCATATTTTACCTTGCCTTACCCATAGGCTTAAATAGTCTTGATCGCGAGGGTGCGAGATTGCTGAGTCCCTGTGGCTCACAGATTACTATTACACCAGATGCAGGGCCTGATGGTTCCGCTCCAGGAGACGCGTATGAGCTCAAGTGGGAGTTCGACGAAGACTCTCAACGAGACTATGTTTCCTTTCCCGATGATCAGTAGTGGTGCCCAGTTGGGGGTGATTGGGACCGTGTCGCATGTTGGGTTCTCTTTTATTTTGGCGCCGTAGTCGGGCCTTGAGTGTACGGATGATGTAATGTTATTTATGTACTTGATTGACATGGCGAGTGTAAGCCAACTATGTTATCTCCCCTTTTATTATTATTACATGGGATGTTGTGAAGATTGCCTAACTTGCAACATATGCCTTCAATGCGATTATGTCTCTAAGTCTGTGCCTCGACACGTGGGATCTATAGTCGCATCGAGGGTGTTACAAGTTGGTAATCAGAGCCTTCCCCAACCTTAGGAGCCCCATTGCTTGATCGTTTTTAGCGGCCGAGTTGTGTCTAGAAAAATGTTTTGAGTCATTTAGGAATTATATATCGGAGAGTTTAGGAATTCTTTTTACTTCCCAGTCTCCTCATCGCTCTGGTAAGGCATCCTTACGTAGAGTTTTGACTCTTCTCTTCTCAAATTGCACTAAATTTTTTTTTAGGATCACGCGGGTATCTTGGAACCGTTCCGATGTTTTTATGATGAGAACATTGTCTTGGTGCCTCCTGTCAGGGGTTTAGTGGAAGTGTCCCGGGGAGTTGAGCTCTGAGGTGTTGTCATCATAATTTTATCGTTGCAGTTCTGGAATACCTGAGTTTAGTACGCCGACATCGAAAATCTCTTTTATGCAGTTCGTTGGTGAGATAACCTCGACGCCACCCAGTACTGGGGCGGGAGTTCGGGAGTATCGCCATAACTTGTATAACGGATGCTTTTCGAAGGTTGAGGTAGATGGTTTCCGAAGGTTTCTTGGTTATGTGTTGAAGGATGGATACAGCTGGATGTAGGATTTGCTAGTTTGGGTGAGATATTATGCTTCCCCTGTATCCCCAACACCTGATTGCATAACCGGAAAGGTTCGGGAGTTTCATAGGTGGGAATTCTAGTAGCTCTAGTTTTTCTTCCACGGATATTGGTTTGAGATTGGGATTTCTTACCGATTATTCGTTCTTGATCCGTACCTTGTTGATTTATTTCTCTACCTTAATTCTGCGTGGCTTCTCAATTTATGGATATGTGACCATTTCAAGAGGAATGCATTCGTTCATTTTGTTCGGATGTGAAGACTATATGTTGCAATTTTCATTCCGTTGGATTCAGCTTCAATATTTATCTTTGTGCTAATGGTGGTCAACCTCTTCAGGATGGCTCCTCCAACGCGCACGACTCCGAATCCTGATCCGCCACCACCTCCACCTCCTCCAGAGGCGTGGCAAGCTGTGATGGCCGCAACCAATGCAAACACACAGCTGATCATGCAAATTCTCCAAGAGCGCAATCAAGGCAGTCAAGGGAATCAAGGCAGCAATCAGAGTCACTTTGCTACACTCAACCGGTTCCTTTCTAACGGGCCAAAGACTTTCAGCAATTGTGTTGAGGCAACCGATGCTGACGATTGGCTTGTGGATCTGTGTAAGCATTTCCAGTGCAGTAACGTCAGGCCTGAGGACTTTGTCAAGTTCGCTTCCTTCCAACTCAAAGATCAAGCTGCAGAATGGTTCCAGCAGTACAAGGACTCCAGAGGTGGACGTGTTATCACTTGGGATGATTTCCGTCGAGATTTCCGAGCTCATCATATTCCGCAGAGCGTGGTTGAAAGCAAGCGTGAGGAATTCCGCAATCTGAAGCAAGGCTCTTTGTCTGTCTATGACTACAACAAGTTGTTTCAGAAGCTCGCCCGCTTTGCCAAGCAGGACGTCCCTGATGAGAAGAGCATGATATACCAGTTCAGGGGTGGTCTCAGAGAAGAAATTCAGCTAGCTCTTGTCCTCTTCGAGCCCTTGAGATACGATGAGTTCTACAACATGGCACTGAAGCAAGAGACTGCTCAGTTGAGGTGTGATGCTTCCAAGAAGCGAGTCAGAGATGTTACTCCTTCTTCCTCTACTCAAGTGGCCAAGCAGCAGAAGTTTTGGCTTCCTCCTCCTCCGTTCCGTCAGCCGTATCAGCAGAAGAGCAAAGGTGGCAGTGGTTCTTCCCACCCACCCAACCCTGGCTTTCAGAACAAGACTTCGTCTCAACCTCCAAGATCGAGTGCTCCGTATCACCGTCCGCTTTCAGAGGTCACGTGCAACAAGTGCCAACAGAAGGGTCACTATGCCAACAAGTGTTTCAACCAGAGGCATCTTCCTCCTCCTCCTCCTGTCAGATCGGCAAGTACAACTGTGGTCAAGCATAACCCCAAGTCCGCCAAGGTCAACTTGCTGAATGCAGCTCAGGCGGAGGAATCACCAGATGTGATCATGGGTAACCTTCCTGTTAATGACATTCCAGCAAGAGTTCTCTTTGACACTGGTGCATCTTTATCATTTTTGTGGAAGCCTTTTGCATCCATGCATGATGTGCATACTATTGATTTGCCTAAGCCGATAGCGGTTTCTTCTCCGGGTTTGTTCATGAACACCAAAATGATGGCTCCGGATGTTACTATCACATTGGGCGACTACAAGTTCCTTTCTTCTCCTATGGTGCTTGGTAACTCAGATATTGATCTTATTCTCAGAATGGATTGGCTTTCTAAGCACATGGCTCAGCTTGATTGTGCAGCCAGGCAGATTCAATTGACTCATTCGTCTGAGGATGTAATTGTCTTTGCCGCTCGTGAGGATACCATTCGTCTGTTTTCTCTCAATGAGAAGGGTGAATTGGATGCCATCTCTCAAATTCCAGTCGTTTGCGAATATCAAGACGTCTTTCCAGAAGAGCTCCCAGGAATGCCTCCGCACCGGCCAGTTGAATTCGTTATTGATCTTGAGCCTGGTACGGAACCTGTTTGCAAGCGTCCTTACAAGCTCGGACCTGAAGAGTTGAAGGAGCTGAAGAAGCAACTCGATATGCAAGAGAAAATGGGTCTCATCCGGCCTAGTTCTTCTCCGTGGGGTTGTGGTGTTCTTTTTGTGAAGAAGAAGGATGGAACGGACCGACTTTGTGTTGATTACCGTCCAGTGAACAAGAAGACCATCAAGAACAAATACCCACTTCCCAACATCAATGAGCTGTTCGAACAACTCAAAGGTGCCCAAGTATTCTCCAAGCTTGATCTCCGTATGGGTTATCACCAGATTCGCATTCGTGAAGAAGATATTCCCAAGACAGCATTCAGAACAAGCTTTGGTTCATATGAATACACTGTCATGTCTTTTGGCCTCGCCAACGCTCCTCCGACGTTCTCTCGCATGATGAACTTCATCTTCAACGCCTACACCAATGACTTCGTTTTGGTCTATCTCGACGACATTCTGGTTTTCTCCAAGAACAAGGAAGATCATGCCAAGCACTTGCATTTGGTTCTTGATAAGCTCAGAGAACATCAGTTCTACGCCAAGTTCTCCAAGTGTGAATTTTGGCTCGATGAGGTTCTTTATCTTGGTCATATCATCTCTGCCAAGGGCATTGCCGTGAATCCTGAGAAGGTGTCTGCAATTGTGAATTGGGAACCTCCTCAGAACGTGAAGCAACTCCGCAGTTTTCTCGGTCTCGCAAGCTATTGCCGAAGATTCGTTGAAAACTTTTCTAAGATCGTGAAGCCTCTCTCAAATCTTGTTCAGAAGCACATCAAGTACGTTTGGTCTCCGGAGTGTGATATTGCTTTCAACACTTTGAAAGAGAAATTTATCACTGCTCTAGTTCTGAATCCACCTGATGAATCCAAGCCGTACGAGGTCTTTTGTGATGCCTCTCTCCAAGGTCTTGGCGCAGTATTGATGCAAGAGAAGAAAGTTGTTGCTTATACATCTCGCCAGTTGAAGCCTAATGAGAAGAACTACCCCACTCATGATCTCGAGTTGGCGGCAGTTGTGCATGCTCTTTTGACTTGGAGACATCTCTATTGGGAAGAAAAGTGGACATTTTCACTGATCACAAGTGTCTCAAGTACATCTTCACTCAGCCTAGTCTCAACCTCAGGCAAACTCGATGGGTCGAAATGATTCAAGAGTATAATCCGAGTATTGAGTATACTCCAGGCAAGGCCAATGTGATTGTTGATGCTTTGAGCAGGAAGGCTTACCGCAACAGTCTGATTCTCAAGCGTTATCAACCCTAGCTTTGTGAGGCTTTCCGCAAACTTAATCTGCAAGTTGTTCCTCAAGGTTTCCTCGCCAACCTTCAAGTCTCTCCTACCTTGGAAGACCATATTCACCAAGCCCAGCTTCTTGATGCTATGGTGAAAAAGGTGAAGATTGGGATTGCCAAGAGTCAACCCAAGTACAAGTGCTACCGCCTTGATGACAAGGACACTCTCTTCTTCGAGGATCGTATTGTTGTGCCCAAAGGTGACCTCTGTAAAGTGATCATGAACGAGGCTCACAATTCTCTCCTCTCCATCCACCCTGGGAGCACGAAGATGTATCAGGACCTTAAGCAAGCTTATTGGTGGACTCGAATGAAGCGCGAGATCGCTCAATTCGTGAATGAATGTGATGTCTGCAGAAGAGTGAAGGCAGAACACCAAAGGCCAGCAGGTCTCCTCCAACCTCTTGCCATTCCAGAATGGAAGTTTGACCACATTGAAATGGACTTCGTGACTGGGTTTCCAAAGTCCAAGCGTGGCAATGATGCTATATTCGTTGTCATCGACAAACTCACCAAAGTGGCTCATTTTCTGCCTATCAAAGAGTCGATCACTGCAGCTCAATTGGCGGAACTCTATACCTCTCGAATTGTCTCTCTGCATGGTATTCCTCAAGTGATCTCTTCAGACCGTGGCAGCATCTTTACCTCGAAGTTTTGGGATTCTTTCCAGAAGGCCATGGGCACCAACATCCGCTTCAGCACAGCTTTCCATCCTCAAACAAGCGGTCAAGTCGAGCGTGTCAACCAGATTCTTGAAGATATGCTCAGGGCTTGTGTGATCTCCTTCGGCATGAAGTGGGAGGATTGTCTTCCTTATGCTGAATTCTCCTACAACAACAGTTTTCAAGCAAGTTCGGGCAAGGCCCCTTTTGAAATTCTGTATGGCAGGAAGTGCCGTACCCCTCTCAACTGGTCTGAAACCGGTGAACGTCAGCTTTTGGGTAATGACTTAATCACAGAGGCAGAAGAAATGTGCAAAGTCATTCGTGATAACCTCAAAGCAGCCCAATCCCGTCAGAAGAGCTACTATGATAGTAAGCACCGCGATTTGGCTTTCGAGATCGGAGATCATGTTTACCTCCGCGTCTCTCCTATGAAAGGTACTCGTCGCTTCGGTATCAAAGGGAAGCTTGCCCCTAGATACGTGGGACCTTTCAAGATTGTCAGCAAGAGAGGCGACCTCGCCTATCAACTCGAGCTTCCTTCAAACTTTGCAAATGTTCATGACGTGTTCCATGTCTCTCAGCTTCGAAAGTGCTTCAAGACTCCTGACCGCACCGTCAACTTCGAGGACATTGAGCTCCAAGAAGATCTCTCTTATCGTGAGCACCCAGTTGCTATTCTTGAAGAGACTGAACGTAAGACTCGCAACAAGTCAATCAAATTTCTCAAAGTCAAGTGGTCACACCATTCCGACCGTGAAGCTACCTGGGAACGCGAGGATCACCTCCGTTCTGAGTACCCGGCATTCTTTCAGTCCTAGATCTCGGGACGAGATCCTTTCGTAGTGGTGGAGTGTTGTAACACCCCGGATGTAACTTTCCCAATTTGTACTCCAACTCTTGCCGTTTCCGGCATTAAGTTATATTTATTTTCTCGGGTTCGGGTTTTGTCTCCGTGTGTTGTTATCGTTGTCATGCATCTCATATCATGTCATCATGTGCATTGCATTTGCATACGTGTTCATCTCATGCATTCGAGCATTTTCCCCGTTGTCCGTTTTGCATTCCGGCGCTTCGTTCTCCTCCGGTGGTCATTTCTAGCTTTCTTTCGTGTGTGGGGATTAAACATTTCCGGATTGGACCGAGACTTGCCAAGCGGCCTTGGTTTACTACCGGTAGACCGCCTGTCAAGTTTCGTACCATTTGGACTTCGTTTGGTACTCCAACGGTTAACCGAGGGACCGAAAAGGCCTCGTGTGTGTTGCAGCCCAACACCCCTCCAATTTGGCCCAAAACCCACCAAACTCTGCTCCATGTCCTAGAGCGTTCGATCACGATCGCGTGGCCGAAAACCGCACCTCATTTGGACTCTCCTAGCCCCCTCTACCTATAAATATGTGCTCCCCTCCCGAAATTCGCGGATGAACCCTAGCCATCTTCCTCCTCGCGCCACCGGACGTGTCCATCCTGCCGCTGGACGTGTCCACCGCCGCCGCCACATCACCCCGACGAATCAGGGTCCGCCACATCAGCCGCGCCACCGCTCCGGCCCAATCGGACGCCGCCACCTCATCCCAGCCGCCTCCTCTCTCTCCTCCCCACCGCGCCGGCCCGCGGGGCCCGAGGCAGGCCCGCGCGGGCCCAGATCCGCCGCCGCCCGGCCGAGCTGCCCGAGCCGCCCGGCTCCGCTCGCCTTGCCGGATCTTCGCCGTCGCCGGCGAACCAACTCCGGCGACCGGAGCACGCCGCCGCCCGTCCTCCGCCTCGCCAGCCTCCCGGCCTCGCGCCTCCGCCGCCCGCCGCCAAGGCCAAGCTCGCCGGAGCCGGCCGCCGCCTCCACGCCGGCCCCGCCGCCCTTCGTCCGGCCCCGCCACCCCGGCCATCGCCGGCCCCAGGCGACGCCGGCCGCCGCCTCCTCCCTCCACTCGCCGGCTGCTGCTTGCTTCTTCCCCGACGAACAGCTACAGTGCCGCCGCCGCCTCGGTTTCCGTGCAAACCCTAGATCTGGGGTTGTTTTTTCTCCAAGTCCTTAAATTTTCAGTCCATATGCCCCTGTTCGCGGCCCCGTAACTTTGCATCCGTAGCTCCGATTTGGGCATATAGCATATCAAAATGTTCATCTCAGAGAGTACATCATTTCATTCCATTGCATCATTTTCATTTGAGTTCATCTTGATGCCCGAAATGCTGTTAGAAGAGGGCTACTTGAGTTAATTGTCAGATCTGTTACTCCGTTTAGCACTTTTGTCATTTTTGCCATGATTAATGTGTGCATGATATGCCCGTGAGTTCTTCATATGTTTTGTTAAGGGTTTTGTCATCTATCCAGAGGTGCAACCCATGTATTTTTAGGATGTGTGTGGTGACTTGTGCAAGCTTGCAAAGTGGTGCACTTGCTAATTCTGTTTTCAGGGACTTAGTGATTTCACTAAGTCCTGGGATTGTTTAGTTCATGATGCCATATGTTCTTGTTGTTTCCTAGTGATCCGTGCCTCTTTTGAGGATGATCAGTAAGGGAGTTTTGTTAATATTGTAGTGCTCTATCCATCCATGTCTTTGTTTGCAATTATGGAGCACCCTAGCTTGAGTCAATCGAGCTCTACTTTTGCTTCGTTGTGAATCTGGGCAGATCGTCAACTTGTTTGCGATTTTGCCGATGTTATTGTAGTTGATCCGTGCATGCTATGCTATTGTTCTTGCCATGTCTAGCTTGTTTTTTGTGCCTTCTTGATGGATGTATGCTTGTCTTGCCATGACTTGCACCGCGGTGAGTGCATCGAGCTCGTAAACATGCCTTCGTGAGTTATGTTTCAGCATGTCCCAGTTTTCACTAAGTCTGAAAACTGATTATGTTTTTGCTATGTTCGTGTGCTTGTTAGTATATTTTGTGATCCCTTTTGGCTCAAGGTCACTAAGGGACTTTTGTTAAGCTTGTTGAGTAGCTCCATGCCATGTCTTTCTTTGTCATGTTCAGGTCCTGTAGCATGTTGTTTTGTTGCTCCGAAGAGGGCTATATGATCTGAAATTCCAGACAAGTGTTAATTTCACTAAGTCTGAGATCTGTTTTACCATTTGCGTTTTTGCCATGCTTGTTTGAACCTCCTAATGGATGAATTGGCCGTAGCTCAGTGCTAGACTTTTGTTAAGCATCTTGTGTGCATCCCTGCCATGTACTTTGTTGTCATGTTTGGGTGCTGTAGCATGTTCATCTCATTGCATTTAGATGCCTACTTGCTGTAAATCGCAGACCGGTGTCATTTTTGAATCGCTTGCCATTTCCAAACCGTAACTCCGATTCCGGCGTTCTTTATATCGTTTTCAAGCGATTTCATCTCATCTTTCCAGTGGCACACTTGGAATTCCAAGTTGAGGCCAGGTTCATGCATTTTCTGTCATATCTTGCATTTTGCATCCCGCATCGCATCCCGCATAGCATATCATCATTTCATCATATCGCTTGATCCTTGCACGTGGTTGATTGTGTCCTTGTTGCTTGTTTGTCTTGTTTGGGTAGAGCCGGGAGACGAGTTCGCTAACGAGGAGCCCGTTGAGTTTGCTTTTGAGGATCCAGTCAACTCTGACAACTGTGCAGGCAAGATGATCATACCCTCGAAATCACTACTATCTTTGCTATGCTAGTTTGCTCGCTCTTTTGCTATGCCATTGCTACGATGCCTACCACTTGCTTGCAAGCCTCCCAAATTGCCATGTCAAACTCTAACCCACCTAGTCCTAGCAAACCGTTGATTGGCTATGTTACCGCTTTGCTCAGCCCCCTCTTATAGCGTTGCTAGTTGCAGGTGAAGATTGGAGGCCGTTCCTTGTTGGAACATCTTTTATTTACTTGTTGGGATATCATTATATTGCCATGTTATCTTAATGCATCTATATACTTGGTAAAGGGTGGAAGGCTCGGCCTCTCGCCTAGTGTTTTGTTCCACTCTTGCCGCCCTAGTTTCCGTCATATCGGTGTTATGTTCCCAGATTTTGCGTTCCTTACGCGGTTGGGTTATAATGGGAACCCCTTGATATTTCGCCTTGATTAAAGCTTTTCCAGCAATGCCCAACATTGGTCTTACCATTCGCCACCTAGCCTTTTCTTTCCCTTGGGTTCTGCAGACTCAAGGGTCATCTTATTTTAACCCCCCCCCCGGGCCAGTGCTCCTCTGAGTGTTGGTCCAACCGAGCGATGTCCGGGGCTACCAGGGGCAACTTTGGGCTGGCCTACCCGACGTCTTGCTCATCTGAGTGTGCCCTGAGAAAGAGATATGTGCAGCTCCTATCGGGATTTGTCGGCACATTCGGGCGGTGTTGCTGGTCTTGTTTTAACCTATCGAAGTGTCTTGAGTTACCAAGATACCGAGTCTGATCGGAATGTCTTGGGAGGAGGTCTATTCCTTCGTTGACCGTGAGAGCTTGTCATGGGCTAAGTTGGGACTCCCCTGCAGGGATTGAACTTTCGAAAGCCGTGCCCGCGGTTATGGGCAGATGGGAATTTGTTAATGTCCGGTTGTAGATAACTTGAACCTTAATTTATTTAAAATGAATCAACTGAGTGTGTTACCGTGATGGCCTCTTCTCGGCGGAATCCTAGAAGTGGACACGGTGTTGGAGTAATGTTTGCGCAGGTTGCTCTCTAGTTTCTCGCTCGTGCTTTGCCTCCTCTTCTCGCTCTCTTTTGCGAATAAGTTAGCCGCCATACTTGCTAGTCGCTTGCTGCAGCTCCACTCATATTTTACCTTGCCTTACCCATAGGCTTAAATAGTCTTGATCGCGAGGGTGCGAGATTGCTGAGTCCCTGTGGCTCACAGATTACTATTACACCAGATGCAGGGCCCGATGGTTCCGCTCCAGGAGACGCGTATGAGCTCAAGTGGGAGTTCGACGAAGACTCTCAACGATACTATGTTTCCTTTCCCGATGATCAGTAGTGGTGCCCAGTTGGGGGTGATTGGGACCATGTCGCATGTTGGGTTCTCCTTTATTTTGGCGCCGTAGTCGGGCCTTGAGTGTATGGATGATGTAATGTTATTTATGTACTTGATTGACGTGGCGAGTGTAAGCCAACTATGTTATCTCCCCTTTTATTATTATTACATGGGATGTTGTGAAGATTGCCTAACTTGCGACATATGCCTTCAATGCGATTATGTCTCTAAGTCGTGCCTCGACACGTGGGAGCTATAGTCGCATCGAGGGTGTTACAGATACGATGGTCCTCGGAACTCCATGCAGACATACAATCCTGGTCATATATATCTTGGCCAACTTCGCGCTTGTATAAGTGGTTTTCATAGGGATAAAGTGAGCCACTTTGGTCAAGCGATCTACTACTACCCAAATGGAGTCATAACCTGATCGTGTCCTGGGTAATTAGATGATGAAATCCATGCCAAGTTTATCCCACTTCCATTCGGGTATCGGCATAGGCTGAAGTAATCCTGCTGGCTTCTAGTGTTCTGCCGTAACTCTCTGACATACGTCACACACAGCTACATACTCAGCAATATCCTTCTTCATACTTGTCCACCAGGAACATTCCTTCAAATCCAAATACATCTTGGTATTTCCTGGGTGAATCGAGTATGGCGAGTCATGAGCTTCCTAAAGTATTAACTTCCTGATCTCTGAATCATTGGGCACATAAATACGATCCTCAAACCATAAAGTTTCGTGCTCATCCTCACGAAAACCTTTGGCTTTTCCTTTACTCATCTTTTCCTTTATCTCTGCAATCTCCTTATCAGTCTTCTGGGCTTCTCAAATCTTTCCCAACAACGTGGACTGAACTTCCAACGCTGCAACAAAACCTCTCAGAACTATCTCCATTCGAAGTTCTCTGAGATCGTCGGCTAACTCCCGAGGTAATCCTCCGATTATGAGAGTATTAACATAACTCTTGCGGCTCAAAGTGTCTGCTACAATATTGGCCTTTCCTGGATGATAATGCAGCTTCATATCATAATCCTTTATGAGCTCCAACCATCTCCTATGCCTGAGGTTTAGCTCCTTCTGTGTGAAAATGTACTTCAAACTCTTATGATCCGTGTATACATCACAACGGTTTCCAATAAGAAAATGTCTCCAGGTCTTGAGCGCATGCACTACGGCTGCTAACTCCAAATCATGCGTGGCATAATTCAACTCATGAGGTCGAAGCTGACGTGAGGCATATGAACCAACTCTTCCGTCTTGCATAAGTACACCTCCAAGTCCCAGGCAAGAAGTGTCGCAATATACTTGGAAATCCTTGCGTATATCCAAAAGAATTAGCACTGGGGCTATAACTAAACATTTCTTCAACTCCTGAAAACTGGCCTCACATTCTTCGGTCCATTTGAACTTGGTGTCCTTCTTCAATAACTCCGTCATGGGCTTCACAATCTTGGAAAAATTCTCAATGAATCTCCGGTAATATCCTGCCAGTCCAAGAAAAGTGCGTATCTCTCCAACTGAGGTGGGGGCCAACCTCTCAGTGACAGACTGAACCTTGGAAGGGTCTACTGCTATACCTTCTCCAGATATAACATGTCCGAGAAATCCAACTTCCTTTAACCAAAACTAACATTTGCTGAACTTGGCATATAGCTGATGTTCCCTGAGCTTCTCAAGAACCAAACGCAAATGTTCCTTGTGTTCTTCTTCATTCTTCGAGTATACCAATATATCATAAGTGAATACCACAACAAAATTATCCAAGAACTACATGAACACCTTATTCATCATACTCATAAAGTAGGCAGGGGCGTTAGTCAAACCGAAAGACATGACAGTGTACTCATATAGCCCGTACCTTGTGGTAAAAGCTGTCTTAGGTATATCCTGTTCCCGAATCTTCAGCTGGTGGTATCCTGATCGAAGATCGATCTTGGAGAATACTTTAGCTCCCTGCAGCTGGTCAAACAAATCATTGATCATCGGTAGGGGGTATTTGCTCTTGATCGTCACCTCATACAGTGCACGATAATCCACAACCATCCTTAAAGATCCATCCTTCTTCTCAACTAAGAGCACTGGGGCTCCCCATGGTGACGAGCTTGGTCGAATATAACCTTTCTCCAATAACTCCTTAATTTGCTTCTTAATCTCCTCCAGATCATTTGCGGCATCCGATACGGTCTCTTAGATATTGGTCCGGTGCCTGGTAACAACTCTATCAAAAATTCTATATCTCAGTCTGGTGGCATGCCTGGTAATTCCTCCGGGAATACATCTAGATAATCCTTCACAACTGGCACTTCCTCTTGAACAACTCCCGAGAGTGAATTTACTTGAGTCCTCCTTGGTGCATGCCTAGACACATACTTGATCCTTTTCCCTTCTGGGGTGGTGAGAAGAATTGACTTACTAGCACAATCGATGTTTCCTCCATACTCCGAGAGCCAATCCATGCCTAGTATTACATCCAATCCTTGTGACTCCAAAATTATTAGGTCTGAGGGGAAAACATGTCTACCAATGGTTAATGGCAACCGGTCACACCATTGGCTGGCCATATACTCCGCTCCTGGTGAGCTTACTAACATGGGTGACCTAAGGGCTAAGGTTGGCAATTTAAACTTGTCCACAAATCCCCTTGATATGTATAAATGCGATGCACCAGTGGCAAAAAGAACAAGGGCAGTAAATGACTTAATCAAAAACTTACCAATCACTGCATCAGGCTGCTCTTCAACTTCCTCCATGTTGATGTGGTTCACCTGACCTCTGGTGAAGGGATTTGGCTTCTTCCCCGAGCTTCCATTGTCATTTCCATTCTTTTCTTCAGGACACTCGGTGGCGTAGTGTCCAGTCTTCCCGCACTTGAAACAAGTAATGTGACCTAGATCCTTCTTGGCGGGTGTAGCAGGGTTGAAACGGTTCTGACTGGTGTTTCCTCCATTCCCATTACCATTCTTAGGGCCACTGTGGTTGTGTGAACTTCCTCCATTGTGACTATGACCTCCATGGTTATGATGGGTATGTCATCCCGAGTTCGGAGTAAAACGAGGCTTCTACTGAGCTCCAGAGTTGTACTTCCCCTGTCCATACTCCCGTTTGTGGTTCTCTATGTGCTGCTACTTGCCTTCAATCATGAGAGCCCTGTCTACCAGCTCCTGAAAGTTAGTGAATGTTGCCACCATCAACTGCATACTTAGCTCATCATTCAACCCCTCAAGAAACTTCTCCTGCTTTGCTGCATCTGTGGCCATGTCATCTGGGGCGTAGCGTTCTAACTTGCTGAACTCCTCCACGTAGTGCGCCACAGTATGATTTCCCTGGCGTAAGTTGCGGAACTAATGCTTCTTCATACTCATGGCTCCAGTCGAGACATGTGCAGTGCGAAATGCTTGCTGAAACTGATCCCAAGTAACATTTGCCACGGGGAAAGTGACTGTGCAGTTCTCCCACCATGAGGCTGTCGGTCCATCCAGTTGATGTGCGGCAAAGCACACCTCCTCAGCATCTATGCAACCTGCGGTGGTCAGCTCCCTTCCAATCTTGCGGGTCATTAGCGATAATCGGCTCGGTGCTGCTAGAGAACACCGGCGGATTCAACCTTAGAAAACGGGCTAAGTTGTCGACCGAAGGTGGTGGTGGTGGGTTTTTGTTGTTGTTGTTGCCTTGGTTCTGGACTAGCAACTACATCAAGGCATTCTGCTGTTGGATCAACTGAGTGAGCTCCGGTGGGAAGGCGAATGCGGGGTCATGTCTTGGAGGCATCTGATAGGTTTAGAGGGGTGAGATCAGAATAGAGTGTGGTCTAAAGAGAGATTTCACTACACATATGCACATGAGACAAACACATTCATTTCACACCACTCAATTCAAACAAGATTCATACAATCGATCTACGCTACTGTTAGGAAATCTCGTAGACTATTACTATATACATGGAAGTACTCTAATGGTAATATGGTGGTCAACTAGAAATTTTGATCGGTGGAAGACTCCATGATATCTGCTCCAGCTTCGTCTTCATAATCATCATCGATGTTGGGGTCGGAGTCTGTGTCATCTAGTATGATGTAATCCTCTGAAAAAATGTCCACTCCAGGTTCGGGATCCCCCATGAATATCCCTAGCTTCTTCTTCAGGTCTTCACTCTTCTCCAGTAGTACATCAATTTCTTCTTCATAACCATCACATGTAGACTTGAGTTCGTCCTCCAGCTCCATGTTCCGGGTCATCACCTTCTTCGTGTCTATCATGTTGGCGCACATATGGTTCTCGTAGCATCGAATATGTTGGTTCAACTCCTGTATGTAGGCTGCAATGGATCTATCCTTCCTGGTGGGAATCATCTCCCATTGCTCATCTCGGCGTCCACATATCTGGTAAATGGTGTCCTTAAGATCCTTGTTGTACACCTCACCGATGCGTCCCATGGCGATGTGGGCGGCCATGCTCTTTCCTAGACTCCAGGTTGGTGCATCAAAGGAAAACTCGATGGGCTCGGTAACTGGTGTAAAAGTCCTTCCTAGAACAAGAACTTGAATCGTCCAGCGCTCCTCTTCTGGTAAAGTGGCGGTGTAGGTCCCGGTGAAGCTTGGTATGCCGATATTCAGGTACCTAGTGACTTCCTTCAAGTGTCGTCCGAAAGGTGTGTCGTCATCCGGTTGAGTGAACTTGTTCCTTGGGTCCGCCATCTGATAACCCACAAGTATAGGGGATCGCAACAGTATTCGAGGGCAGAGTATTCAACCCAAATTTATTGACACAAGGGGAGCCAAAGAATATTATCAAGTATTAACAGTTGAGTTTTCAATTCAACCGCACCTCAAAGACTTAATATCCGCAGCAAAGTATTTAGTACCAAAGTAATATGATAGTAGCGGTAACAGTAGCAAAAGTAACAGTAGCAGTTTTGTAGTAATTGTAACAGTGGCAACGGAAAAGTAACTAAGCAAAGATCAATATGTGAAAAGCTCGTAGGCAATGGATCACTCATGGATAATTATGTCGGATGCGATTCCTCATGCAATAGTTATAACATAGGGTGACACAGAACTACCTCCAGTTCATCAATGTAATGTAGGCATGTATTCCGAATATAGTCATACGTGCTTATGGAAAAGAACTTGCATGACATCTTTTGTCCTACCCTCCCATGGCAGCGGGGTCCTATTGGAAACTAGGGTATATTAAGGCCTCCTTTTAATAGAGTACCAGAACAAAGCATTAACACTTAGTGAATACATGAACTCCTCAAACTACGGTCATCACCGGTAAGTATCCTGATTATTGTCACTTCGAGGTTAACAGATCATAACACTTAATAGGTGACTATAGACTTGCAAGATAGGATCAAGAACTCACATATATTCATGAAAACATTGTAGGTTCAGATCTGAAATCATGGCACTCGGGCCCTAGTGACTAGCATTAAGCATAGCAAAGTCATAGCAACATCAATCTCAGAACATAATGGATACTAGGGATCAAACCCTAACAAAACTAACTCGATTACATGGTAAATCTCATCCAACCCATCACCGTCCAGCAAGCCTACGATGGAATTACTCACGCACGGCGGTGAGCATCGTGAACTTGTTGATGGAGGAAGGTTGATGATGACGATGGAGACGGATTCCCCTCTCCGGAGCCCCGAACGGACTCCAGATCAGCGATCCCGAGAGAGATTAGGGCTTGGCGGCGGCTCCATATCGTAAAATGCGATGAATCCTTCTCTATAATTTCTTTCTCCCCGAACATGAATATATAGAGTTGGAGTTGGGGTCGCTGGAGCCTCAGGGGGCCCACGAGGCAGGGGGCGCGCCCCCACCCTCGTGGACAGGGTGTGGGCCCCCTTGCGTTGATTCTTTCGCCAGTATTTTTTTATATATTCCAAAAATATTCTCCGTGAAGTTTTAGGTCATTCTGAGAACTTTTATTTTTGCACAAAAATAACACCATGGCATTTCTGCTGAAAACAACATCAGTCCGGGTTAGTTCCATTCAAATCATGCAAGTTAGAGTCCAAAACAAGGTCAAAAGTGTTTGGAAAAGTAGATACGATGGAGACGTATCAACTCCCCCAAGCTTAAACCTTTGCTTGTCCTCAAGCAATTCAGTTGACAAACTAAAAATGATAAAGAAAAAATTTTACAAACTCTGTTTGATCTTGTTGTTATAAATATGTAAAGTCAGCATTCAAGTTTTCAGCAAAGATTATGAACTAATCATATTCACAATAACATTTAGGTCTCATCTTTACTCATATCAATGGCATAATCAACTAGCGAGAAATAATTATAAATCTCGGATGACAACACTTTCTCAAAACAATCATAATATGATATAACAAGATGGTATCTCGATAGCCCTTTATGAGACCGCAAAACATAAATGCAGAGAACATCTGAAGATCAAGGACTAGCTAAACATTGTAATTCATGGTAAAAGAGATCCGGTCATAGTCATACTCAATATAAACTAATAGTAATGCATGCAAATGATAGCAGTGCTCTGCAACTGGTGTTTTTTAATAAGAGGGTGATGACTCAACATAAAAGTAAGTAGATAGGCCCTTCGCAGAGGGAAGTAGGGAAATGTAGAGGTGCCAGAGCTCGATTTTGAAATAGAGATAAATAATATTTTGAGTGGTATACTTTCATTGTCAACATAACAACGGAGAGATCTCGATATCTTCCATGCTACACACATTATAGGCGGTTCCCAAACAGAATGGTAAAGTTTATACTCCCCCTACCACCAACAAACATCAATCCATGGCTTGTCCGAAACAACGGGTACCTCCAACTATCAACAATCCTGGGGGAGTTTTGTTTGCAATTATTTTGATTTGGTTAGAGCATGGGACTGGCCATCCCGGTTACCAGCCATTTTCTCTTGAATGAGGAGCGGAGTCACTTCTCTTGAGAATAACCCGCCTAGCATGGAAGATACAGACAACCCTAGTTGATACATAAGCTATTCGAGCATACAGAACATAATTTCATTTGAAGGTTTAGAGTTTGGCACATACAAATTTACTTGGAACGCCAGGTAGATACCGCATATAGGAAAGTATGGTGGACTCATATGGAATAACTTTTAGGGTTTATGGAGGTGGATGCACAAGCAGTATTCCCGCTTAGTACAAGTGAAGGCCAGAAAGAGACTGGGAAGCGACCAGCTAGAGAGTGACAACAGTCATGAACATGCATTAAAATTAATCAACACTGAGTGCAAGCATGCGTAGGATATAATTCACCATGAACATAAATATCGTGGAGGCTATGTTGATTTTCTTTCAACTACATGCGTGAACATGTGCCAAGTCAAGCCACTCGGATCGTTCAAAGGAGGATAACACCCTATCATACCACATCACAACCATTTTAATAGCATGTTGGCACACAAGGTAAACCATTATAAATGCCTAGCTAATTAAGCATGTCATGAGCAACTATAATCTCTAATTGTCATCACAAACATGTTTCATTCATAATAGGTTGAATCAGGAATGATGAACTAATCATATTTACAAAAATAAGATAGGTCGAGTTCATACCAGCTTCTCTCATCTCAATCAGTCCCTCATATATCGTAATTATTGCCTTTCACTTGCACGACCGAACGGTGTGGATAATAATAATAGTGCACGTGCATTGGACTAAGCTGGAATCTGCACGCATTCAATACAAGGGAGAAGACAAGGTAATATGGGCTCTTTGTTAGATCAACAATAATGCATATGAGAGCCACTCAACATTTTCATCATGGTCTTCTCCTCTCGACCCCCAAAGAAAAGAAAATAAACAAAATTATTTACACGGGAAAGCTCCCAACAAGCAAAAGAAGAATGAGAAATCTTTTGGGTTTTCTTTTAATTACAACTAATAGCATGGTAAGTAAACTAGCTAAAAGCTACAACTATTTTTTTGGAGTTTTATTAAGGTTTTTCAAACACACAAGAAGAATGCCTAAAAAGAAAATAAACTAGCATGGATAGTACAATGAAAAAATATGAGCACCAGCAACTGGAATGAGTGTGTGAACATGAATGTAATGTCGGTGAGAAATACGTACTCCCCCAAGCTTGGGCTTTTGGCCTAAGTTGGTCTATGGCCATGGCTGGCCTGGTGGATATCCAAAGTTGTAAATGGGGTCGTATTGAGATGCAGCAGCTACTGCCTGACGAGCTGCAACTTGGAGGCGAGCTGCCTCCGTCCTCCTCTCGTACTCGTTCGCCTCCTCCCTGGTTATAACATATCTCCTTTTTGCCTGGAAGTCAAAGAAAGTAGGAGCAGGAAGAGCAACATGGACGGTGCGCCGTCTGTCAAAGATTAGTCGGTACTGGAGGAACTGATCGTTCCTCTCAACAAACTAATGATGAACCATAGCATTATAATCTAGATAAGCAGGAGGCAATTCCATATCATTCTCATGTATGGGTATCTCAAGAAAATTAGCTACACGAGTTGCATAAATTCCACCAAACAAGTCACCACTTAAACTATTAAGATGCAACCTACGTGCAACAATAGCCCCCAAGTTATATTGTTTATCACCCAATACCGCACTCTTGAGGACACTAAGATTTGGAATGCACATGTGAAAAGCCTCATCTTTACCATTAACGCATCTACCCACGAAGAGAGCAAAATAATGTATGGAAGGAAAATGAATGCTCCCTATGGTAGCTTGTGTGATTTCCCTAGATTCCCCCACAGTAATACTCTAGCAAGAAAGTCTTTATACTCAGATTTGCGAGGTTCACTAACATTGCCCCAGTGCGGGAGTTTACAAGTAGTACTAAAATCTTCTAGGTCCATGGTATATGATTTATCATAAAGATCAAATAGGAGAGTGTGAGAATTGCGCGAGGATGTAAATTTAAACCTTCTCACAAATGAATCAGTTAGGTATCGGTATTGCGGGCACTTATCTGACACGAAGCCCTCAAGATCAGCATTACGCACATATGCATCAAATTATTCCTTGATGCCTGCACGGATCATAAAGTCTACTGACGGCCATTCACAAGGCCGCACTTGAGCTTCTCTTGGTAGTTCATAGTCTGGCTCACGTATAGCAAGCCTAGGTGCCTGCTTTCTTGAGGAACCACCTTGGTACATTTTCCAAAACATATTTCTTCCTGTGAAAAATTTCTGAAATTTTTAGTGACTCAAAATAAAAGTGAACCAAACTCAACAAAATTGATAGCAACTACTCTCACAAGTGCCTAGAGGTCATATCATGCAATAAAACTACTTTTGACCACATAAATTTTACATGCAAGCTCAAGAACAGGGTAACCTAAGCATCAAAAAATTTCAATAAATAAAGCACTAGAACAAAAACTAATTGGACCATTGGAGGAGTCACATACCGAAGAACAATCCCCCAAAGCAGTTTTATGAATGGAGCTTTGAGCAAGGAGATCGAAAATGGCAGCAAGATGAGCTAGAACTCAGGTTTGAGCTGGTGGATGATTTTTTCTGGAGGAAGACGAAGTGTGTGGGTGCAAGAATAAGTGGAGGGGGCCCATGCGGGGTCCACGAGGCAGGGGGCGCGCCCCAGGGGGTGCGCGCGCCCTCCACCCTCGTGGGCACATGGTGGGTCCCCCTGGTGTGTTCTCAGTGCCAATAATTCTTAAATATTCTAGAAAAAAATCATATTAAATTTTTAGGACATTTGGAGAACTTTTATTTTCGGGGTATTTTTTTATTGCAAGGATAATTTAGAAAACAGACAGAAAATACTATTTTTACTTTATTTAATATAAATAACAGAAAGTAAAAGGAGGGTACAGAGAGTTGTGCTTTCTAACTTCATTCATCTCATGCTCATCAAAAGGAATCCACTAACAAGGTTGATCAAGCCTTGTTAGCAAACTCTTTTCGAATAACATGAAACCGGAGAATTTTCGAATAACCCTAGGTTACCTCAACGGGGATATGCACATCCCCAACAATAAGAATATCATATTTCTTCTTGACAGTAGGAAGAGGAAATTCAAAACCTCCAATAGTAATCGTTGAAGTTTTTCCAATAGAATTAATACTGTGGACTTGAGGTTGTTTCCTCGGAAAGTGTACCGTGTGCTCATTACCATTAACATGAAAAGTGACATTGCCTTTGTTGCAATCAATAACATCCCCTGCAGTATTCAAAAAGGGTATACCAAGAATAATAGACATACTATCGTCCTTGGGAATATCAAGAATAACGAAGTCTGTTAAAATGGTAACATTTGCAACCACAACAGGCACGTCCTCACAAATACTGACTGGTATTGCAGTTGATTTTCGACCATTTGCAAAGATATTTCAGTAGGTATCAACTTATTCAAATCAAGTCTACGATATAAAGAGAGAGTCATAACACTAACACCGGTCCAAGATCACATAAAGCAGTTTTTAACATAGTTTCTTTTAATGGAGCATGGTATAGTTGGTACTCCTAGATCTCCAAGTTTCTTTGGTATGCCACCCTTAAAAGTATAATTAGCAAGCATGGTGGAAATTTCAGCTTCCGGTATCTTTCTTTTATTTGTAACAATATCTTTCATGTACTTAGCATAAAGATTCATTTTAAGCATATCAGTCTAACGCATACGCAAAAAGATAGGTCTAATCATTTCAGCAAAGCGCTCAAAATCCTCATCATTCTTTTTCTGAACCCATGGTTCTCTTTCTTTACCGTGCTTCCTAGCAACGAAGTCTATCTTGTCAAAACGTTGATTCTTTGATTGTGGGTTATCAAGATCAATAGCATGTTCAATCTCTACATCATTGTCATTGCTAGGTTGAGCATCAACATGAGCATCATCATTAACATTATCACTAGATTCATGTTCATTACCAGATTGTGTTTCAGCATCAGAAATAGAAATATCATTGGGATTCTCAGGTGTGTCGACAACAGGTTCACTAGAAGCATGCAAAGTCCTATCATTTTTCTTTTTCTTCTTCTTAGAAGAACTAGATGCATCAACATTAGTTCTCTGAGAATCTTGCTCAACTCTCTTAGGGTGGCCCTCGGGATACTAAGGTTCCTGAGTCATTTTACCCCCTCTAGTAACCACTCTAACAGCATTATCATTTTTCTTATTATTTAATTCATTGAGCAAATCCTTATGAGCTTTAAGTACTTGTTCTACCTGAGTGGTAACCATAGAAGCATGTTTACTAATAAGTTTAAGTTCACGTTTGACTCTAGACATATAATCACTCAAGTTTTCAATCATATAAGCATTATGTTTCAATTGTCTACCAACATAAGCACTGAAGTTTTCTTGTTTAACAATAAAATTATCAAAATCATCTAAGCATTGGCTAGCAGACTTATAACGAGGAATATCACCTTCATCAAATCTTTAGAGAGAATTTAACTTTACTACCCATTTTGGGTTATCAACACCATGTATCTCTTCAATAGGTAGTAAATTCTTAACATCTTCATCTTTAATACCTTTTTCTTTCATATATTTCTTTGCCTCTTGCATATCATCAGGACTCAGAAATAGAATACCCCTTTTCTTCGGAGTTGGCTTAGGTGTTGGTTCAGGAAGTTTCCAATCATTTTCATTACTCAACATTTTATTCAATAGCAATTCAGCTTGATCAACAGTTCTTTCCCTGAAAACACAACCAACACAACTATCCAGGTGTCTCTGGAAGCATCGGTTAGTCCATTATAAAATATATCAAGTATTTTGTTTTTATTGAGAGGATGATCAGGCCAAGCATTAAGTAATCGGAGAAGCCTCCCCCAAGCTTGTGGGAGACTCTCTTCTTCAATTTGCACAAAATTATATATTTCCCTTAAGTCAGCTTGTTTCTTATGAGCGGGGAAATATTTAGCAGAGAAGTAATAAATCATATCCTGGGGAATACGCACACAACCAGGATCAAGAGAATTAAACCATATTTTAGCATCACCCTTTAATGAGAATGGAAACAACTTAAGCATAAAGTAATATCGACTTTTCTCATCATTAGTGAACAGGGTGTCTATATCATTTAATTTAGTAAGATGTGCCACAATAGTTTCAAATTCGTAGCCATGAAAAGGATCAGATTCAACCAAAGTGATTAACTCAGGATCGATAGAGAAATCATAATCCTTATCGGAAATACAGATAGGTGAAGTAGCAAAATCAGAGTCATGTTTCATTCTAGCATTCAAGGATTTTTCTTTCAGCTTAGCTAACAGTTTCTTAAGATCATATCTATTATTGCAAGCTAAAAAGTCTCTAGCAGTTTCTGAATCCATAACATAAACCTCAGGCACAACAGGCAATTCATATCTAGGGGGAGAATCTTCATCATCACTTTCATCAATATTATCAGTTTCAATAATTTCATTATCTCTAACCCTAGCAAGTTGTTCATCAAGAAATTCACCTAGTGGCACAGTATTATCAAGTATAGAAGTAGTTTCATCATAAGCATCATGCAAAGCAGAAGTGGCATCATCGATAACATGCGACCTATCAGAATCAATAGCATGTGTAGGTGTCACAAGTTTACTCATAATAGAAGGTGAATCAAGTGCAGAGCTAGATGGCAGTTCCTTACCTCCCCTCGTAGTTGAGGGATAAATCTTGGTTCTTCCATCTTTCAAGTTCTTCATAGTGATCAACAGATATAAATCCCAAGTGACTCAAAGAATAGAGCTATCCTCCTTGGCAACAGCGCCAGAAAAGAGTCTTGATGACCCACAAGTATAGGGGATCTAGCGTAGTCCTTTCGATAAGTAAGAGTGTCGAACCCAACGAGGAGCAGAAGGAAATGATAAGCAGTTTTCAGTAAGGTATTCTCTGCAAGCACAGAAATTATCGGTAACAGATAGTTTTGTGATAAGGTAATTTGTAACGGGTAACAAGTAATAAAAGTAAATAAGGTGCAGAAAGATGGCCCAATCCTCTTTGTAGAAAAGGACAAGCCTGGACAAACTCTTATATAAAGGAATGCGCTCCCGAGGACACATGGGAATTATCGTCAAGCTAGTTTTCATCACGCTCATATGATTCGTGTTCGGTACTTTGATAATTTGATATGTGGATGGACCGGTGCTTGGGTACTGCCCTTCCTTGGACAAGCATCCCACTTATGATTAACCCCTCTTGCAAGCATCCGCAACTACAAAAGAAGTATTAAGGTAAACCTAACCATAGCATGAAACCTATGGATCCAAATCAGCCCCTTACGGACCAACGCATAAACTAGGGTTTAAGCTTCTGTCACTCTAGCAACCCATCATCTACTTATTACTTCCCAATGCCTTCCCCTAGGCCCAAACAATGGTGAAGTGTCAAGTAGTCGACGTTCACATGACACCACTAGAGGAGAGACAACATACATCTCATCAAAATATCGAATACCAAATTCACATGACTACTTATAGCAAGACTTCTCCCATGTCCTCAGGAACAAATGTAACTACTCACAAATCATATTCATGTTCATAATCAGAGGGGTATTAATATGCATAAAGGATCTGAACATATGATCTTCCACCAAATAAACCAACTAGCATCAACTACACGGAGTAATCAACACTACTAGCAACCCACAGGTACCAATCTGAGGTTTTGAGACAAACATTGGACACAAGAGATGAACTAGGGTTTGAGATGAGATGGTGCTGATGAAGATGTTGATGGATATTGACCCCCTCCCTATGAGAGGATCGATGGTGATGATGATGGTGATGATTTCCCCCTCCCGGAGGGATGTTTCCCCGGTAGAACTGCTCCGCCGGAGCCCTAGATTGGTTCTGCCTCGTGGCGGCGGAGTTTCGTCCCATGAGCTTGCTTGTGATTTTTTCCAGGGCAAAAGACTTTATATAGCCAAAGATGGGCACCGAAGGCCTTCCAGGGGGCCCACGAGGCAGGGGAGCGCGCCCAGGGGGTAGGGCGCGCCCCCACCCTCGTGGATGGTGGGTGGCCCCCCTCTGGTGCTTCCTTCGCCCAATATTTTTTATATATTCTGAAACTGACTTTCGTGGAGTTTCAGGACTTTTGGAGTTGTGCAGAATAGGTCTCTAATATTTTCTCCTTTTCCATCCCAGAATTCCAGTTGCCGGCATTCCCCCTCTTCTTGTAAACCTTGTAAAATAAGAGAGAATAGGCATAAGTATTGTGACATAATGTGTAATAACAGCCCATAATGCAATAAATATTGATATAAAAGCATGATGCAAAATGGACGTATCACCATCCATAGAGTAGAAATGGAGAAGAGTTAGAAATGAGTAGAGAAGAGTATCCTGTGGCTTTTCCTAGTAGTCGCGTCCTACAGTCAGCGTGTCCTCTGATACCATCTTGTAGTGACCCAATCCCAATGGACCGTAGTCTCTATGGTTAAGTGTCATCCCTGGATCGGTATTGCTGAGACACACAATACTCGAGGATTTATTGCAGAGTTCAATCACACACTTATTACAACGAGTGTCTCAGAAAGAGTACTAATTACAATAATATGGCTGAAGGCCATATAAATAAGATAACTACGGAAGCATCAAAGATAAATGAGTCCATCCAACTCCACGGCAAGACTAAGTGCATGACAACGACCTATCGCACCTTACTCTTCGTCTGAAAATTCTGCAACATGATACGTTGCATCCGTGTAGGCCAGCACATGGAATATGCTGGCAAGATAACACTATAGAGCAATGAACGAAATAACAACTATCACTACATACATATTTGGCTGGTGGAGGCTCTACAGTTATCATTTGCATAAAGCTAAATTTTCCATACAACAAAGGAATATATTTCATTTAACTACAAATTTTATGACATTATTGAGAAGGTGTCAGGACCCCGATCCTAAGTCACACCGATCTAGCATGTAACACATCATATCACTTTGCGGGCTCACGAACGGTATTCCCACGGGTGCCACCTTACCTGGCCCGGGACCGTTTGCGCCTTTTGGCTCACGTATATGATAGTGTCGCTAGCATCCATATGACAAAGAACCTGGGCCGACATGACTAGTCATAAACCCAAAGTGGCACTAACTTACAGGGATAGGCATACATGACCCAGCAATGAACGTGTGGGTTATTAACGAGTGAATCTCGGTTGTAGCAGCTGGGTTAACAGGACTCTGGAGAATCCGGGCTGTAGAAGGCTAACAGGACTCCGGTAGACACCGCGTGACATTTCCCCGAAGGGACAGACATAGGCACGAAGAAGGACACATGCCGGCCAGCCTAAGTGTTCCCGAGCAGTAGCAAGCTACCATGGCTCAATGGAAGCACTAGGAGACATTTCCCGGTAAGAGAGGCTACCAAGGATAAACAACTAGGTTGTTGGATCCCACACATACCAAGCATTTCAAATCATACACACAATATGCTCGATATGTGCAAATACAACATGGCATCACAACAAAACTCTACAATTCAACGTATTTATTCATTAGGCTGAGGAGCCAAGTATTACAAACATGGGTCTCATGACCCAACATACAGAGCATACAAGCAACAAGCAGAAGCATAAACATGTTTGAGTACAGACAACTACAAATGAAAAAGGTTGAGAAGCCTGACTATCTAAAAGACCCTCCCAAGGGTACAAGATTGTAGCTGAGGTAACAAGCTAAACGTCGAAGTCCACATGATACTACTAGTGAGACTGAACTCTCTCTGCAAAAACGTAAATTAAGCAAACGTGAGCACAAATGTACCCAGCAAGACTTACATCAGAACTACCTACATATGCATCGGTATCAACAAAGGGGGTGGTGGAGTTTAACAACAACAAGCCAGCTTTGACTCAGTGGCTGTCCTGAACTACGACTGCAAGTAACTCTTTTGAGGTGGCGCACATGAGTCCACATATTCACCATATCAATACACCACTATAGATCCGCTCCCGTCTCCCTACGAGAACACCATCCATAGCACTCAGCTTATCTTGCGCATTTTAGAGTATCCACTTTCACTTGTCTATGAACTGTACAGGCAACCCAGAAGTCCTTTACCACGGACGCGGCTATTCGAATAGATGATGTTAACCCTGCAGGGGTGTACTTCTTCACACACGCTCTCACCACTTACCACCATGTACACGTCGTGTATCTCGGCAACCTTCAAGCGGAAGCCTGGCGAGGGAGTCTGCTACGACCTGACTAACCATGCAAGTCTCTAGTCCAGGTTTATCGCCTATTCAGGTTCCATCCGCAAGGAGATTGTCACAGCCCCAGATTGATGCTTGTAATTAGTTGCATTGGTGATCATCATGTCATCATATTTAATCTTAGTGAAAATAGAAATGAGGAAATTTGAAGCCTCTAAATTTTAATAAAAGGGTAAGAACCCAAAAATTGCAATCAGTGAATCCAAAATGCCCTAGAAATATTTTTGACAATTTTGGCAAGAGTTATAAATCAAACCAAAATTTTGGAACATTTTTAAGGAATTATTTGGGCTCTGATTTTAAATCAATATTATATTTGAATTTGGAGATATACTCATAATATGTAAAGTTTATATCTCCAAATAATCTGAAATATTTTATGTGCATTTGGATTTTCCCATTGTGCAATATAAAAATATTCAAAGGAATGTTGTCACTGTTTTCAATTTGTTTGGAGTTTAAAACAGTGGCAAAATGAATTAATAAAAGGAAAACAGAACAGAAATAAAACAGAGCAGAGAAAACTTACCTGGCACTTTTGGCCCAGCTCCTGTGCGGCCCAACAGGCCCAGCCCACCACCGCCTCCTACTCTGTCGTCTTCTTCCCCTGCCAGGAGGACGAGCGTGTGGTCTTCGCGTGCGCCCACGCGTCGGCCACCTCCTCCCTGCCTGGCTGCCCCCTCGTCGGCCTGGACGCCTCCACGCGTGCCACGCACCCCCTGGATCCCCTCGGCCTCTCCCGCGCGCCCCTCTCCCTCCTTTTCTCTCTCTCCCACGACCGACCCCGAGCGCCCGAGAGCGCCGACAAGCACCCACGTGCCCATTGCCATCCCCTCGCCTCACCGAGCTGTCCAGAATCTCCGTCATTCTCCGCCGCGTCTCCTCACCGACAAGAACAAGGCCCGGAGCAGCACAACGTCGCCCTCGAGCTCGTCACTGCCGCATCTGTTCGCCAAGGTTGCCGCCGATTCATGCACTGGAGGTCGTCCCCGAGCACTCTGAGCGTCTCTGCGAGTCTACTGTGAGCTACTACGCCGTTCCCCCTTACTCCTGCGCCCGTTTCCCCGCCAAGGCCGTAGTTCCACCGGAGCCGTGAGCCGTTGCCGTCGGCGATGACGCAGCTGCGGCCACGGTCACTGCATCCCGTGTCCGAGCACACCAATGTGCTCAAAACGTCTCTGCCAACCCTTAGCCACCAGCACCTCTCCCTCCCGTGCTCTCTAGTGCCGAACCCGACTGCTCCTGAGCGCCACCGCCACTAGAGCTCGCTATCGCCATAGCTAGCGACCACCTCCCGCAGCCCCGCGGCCACCATTCGAGGCGCGAGAGCTCAAGCTCTCTAGCGCACCCATACACGCGACCTACTGAAAGTGCAACTATCCCTAGGTGGTTTTGGTAATTCATAACAACATATAGCTCATTGAGCTAATACTATTCCAAGATAATTATTTCAGGAAAGCTCAATGATTGGCATGGCATGGATGTGAAAGTGGAACCCTCAAATGCTAAGGACAATGGATTGGCTCAAGCTCAAAAGCTCAAGACTCTTCATTTTATATTTTAGTGATCCAAGATCACATTGAGTCCATAGGAAAAGCCAATACTATTAAGGAGGGATGAGGTGTTGCTTAATGAGCCTCTTGCTTCGTGTGCTTAGTGATATGCTCCAAAAACCCTCAACTACTTTCCCACTTCCACATATGACCTAAACTCTAAGTCAAACTCGGTCCTACCGATTCTTCCTATCCGGCGCCACCGAGTTTCACTTGTCATTAGCCACTGCCAAACCCTAGCAATTCGGTTCTACCGATAAGGATCTCGGTCTCACCGATATGGGATTGCAAACTCTCTGTTACCTATTGCAATATTCTCGGTCCCACCGAGATATGCAATCGGTCCCACCGAGATTGCAATGTAAACTCAGTGTTTCCCCTTTGTAACTTTTTGGTCTCACCGAGTTCCACTCGGTCTCACCGAAAGAGCAAATCGGTCCCACCGAGTTTGCCTGACCAACTCTCTGGTTAGCTAATTACCAAATTCGGTCCCACCGAGTTTGTGTAATCGGTCTCACCGAGATTACGTTATGCCCAAACCCTAACCGAATCGGTCCTACCGAGTTGCATGTCAGTCCCACCGAAATTCCTAACGGTCACTAGGTTTACATTTTCGGTCCGACCGAGTTTATTGATTCGGTCCCACCGAGATTGGAAAACTGTGTAACGGTTGGATTTTGTGTGGAGGCTATATATACCCCTCCACCTCTTTCTCATTCAAGTGAGAGAGCCATCAGAACACACACACCATTCCAACTCATATGTTCTGAGAGAGAACCACCTACTCATGTGTTGAGATCAAGACATCCCATTCCTACCATATGAATCTTGATCTCTAGCCTTCCCAAGTTGCTTTCCACTCAAATCTTCTTTCCACCAAATCCAAATCCTATGAGAGAGAGTTGAGTGTTGGGGAGACTATCATTTGAAGCACAAGAGCAAGGAGTTCATTACCTACACACCATTTGTTACTTCTTGGAGAGTGGTGTCTCCTAGATTGGCTAGGTGTCACTTGGGAGCCTCCGACAAGATTGTGGAGTTGAACCATGGAGTTTCTAAGGGCAAGGAGATCGCCTACTTCATGAAGATCTAGCGCTAGTGAGGCAAGTCTTTCGTGGGCGATGGCCATGGTGGGATAGACAAGGTTGCTTCTTCGTGGACCCTTTGTGGGTGGTTGCTTCTTCGTGGACCCTTCGTGGGTGGAGCCCTTCGTGGACTCGCGCAACTGGTGCCCTTGGGTGGAGCCCTATGTGGACTCGCGCAACCGTTACCCTTCGTGGGTTGAAGTCTCCATCAACGTGGATGTAGGATAGCACCACCTATCCGAACCATGGGAAAAACATCCGTGTCTTCAATAGCGTTTGAATTCTCCAAACCCTTCCCTTTACATTCTCGCAAGTTGCATGCTTTACTTTCCGCTGCCCATAAACTCTTTGCATGCTTGCTTGAATTGTGTGATGATTGCTTAGCTGAAATCTGCCAAGAACTAAAATTGGGAAAAGGTTAAGTTTTTATTTGGTCAAGTAGTCTAATCACCCCCCTCTAGACATACTTTCGATCCTACAAGTGGTATCAGAGCTTTGGTCTCCATTTGCTTGATCTCCATAGCTTTTGGTGGTCATAGCCTTGGTTTCACAACCTAGGAGAGTATGGCGTCTAGTGAGGGAAATTATCACCGTAGAGGTCCTTACTTTGATGGTACTAATTTTGCTAGTTGGAAGCATAAGATGAAAATGCATATTCTTGTACATAACCCTGCTGTTTGGGCTATTGTGTGTGTTGGTTTGCAAGGTGACTTCTTTGATGGGAGAGAACCAAACCGTGAAGCTACCGCGGATGAGTTGAAGATGTTGCAATACAATGCTCAAGCTTGTGATATTCTCTTCAACGGATTATGCCCCGAAGAATTCAACAAAATCAGCCGCCTTGAGAATGCAAAGGAAATTTGGGACACTTTGATTGATATGCACGAAGGTACCGACTCCGTCAAGGAATCCAAGTTGGATGTGCTTCAAAGCCAACTTGACAAGTTCAAGATGAAGGATGGTGAAGGTGTCGCTGAAATGTACTCTAGGCTTGCTCTCATCACAAATGAGATTGCCGGCTTAGGAAGTGAAGAGATGACCGATAGATTCATCATCAAGAAGATCCTAAGAGCCTTGGATGGAAAATATGATACCGTGTGCACATTGATCCAAATGATGCCCAATTACAAAGATCTCAAGCCAACGGAAGTGATTGGAAGAATTGTTGCTCATGAGATGTCACTTAAGGATAAAGAGGAACTTCACAACAAGTCAAGTGGTGCCTATAAAGCCTCATGTGAAGCCCCTACATCATCAAGTGAGAAACAAGACTTCAATGAAGAATTGAGCTTAATGGTGAAGAACTTCAACAAGTTCTACAAGAATAGAAGCTCCAAGTCAAGGTCCTACAATGACAAAAGATCTTCTAGTCGAGAGAGAAACTGTTACAATTGTGGAAGACCCGGACACTATTCCAACGAGTGTACGGCTCCCTACAAGAGAAGAGAAGATTCTCCAAAAAGAAGAAGCAAAGGATCACCACCAAGAGAGAGAAGGAGTAGAGATGATCGTTATGAACGAAGATACTCACGGAGAAGCAAGGATTCGGAAAGGAAGGAAAATCATCAATGAGCTACACAAGACGAAGACATCAAGCTCATGTTGGTGAATGGGTATCTGGCTCCGACTCCGACAGCCACTCCGAGAGAAGTTATCACTCCGACTCCGAAGATACTCAAGATGAAGGTGTTGCCGGTCTAGCACTTGTGTCAACCAACTCCTACGACATATTTGACTCACCAAATGAAGGAATTGGAAGATGCTTCATGGCCAAAGGTCCTAAGGTAACACACCCCGAGTATGTTGATTTCAATAGTGATGAAGATGACTTGTTAGGTGATGATTTGCTTGGTGACAACTCTAGTGATGAATACTATGATGAAAGACCAATTAATCATGCTAATCAAGATAAAACGAATGACAATGATAAGGAGAAGATTGAGGCTCTAACTAAAGAACTAAAAACTCTTAAGTTAGCTCATGACACTATCTTCGAAGATCATCGAGAACTTTTGAGAGCTCATGAGAAGCTACGCTTTGAAAAGCTCAATCTTGAGCAAGAGCATGAGTTCTTAAAGGCAATCAATGATGATCTCCGCAAGAAAAGTTCTTCTTACATTGCCAAGCGTTTACTCTTATCAACTTACATGCCTCAAGTCAAATCTAACAAGAAAGATTCTTCCGCTAGTAGTAACAATGATCATGCTAAATCCAATATTGTTGCTTCTAGTAGTTCTCTTGATTCCACTAATGATTCTCTTAGCCAAGTTACACTTGAGCAAGAAAATAGCTTATTAAAGGGAATTATAGAGAAAGGAGTGTACAAAAGCCTTGCCGGGAGTAAGCAATTCGAGGAAATTGTGCGCAGGCAAGGAATGCACCGGAAGAATCAAGGTATTGGTTTTGAACGAAAGTTCAATGCCAATGGAGTTGAATGGGAAGAAGATCAATACCCCAAGACAAAGTTTGTCCCTCAACAAGAGAAGTTTTTCGAGGGGACACAAGCTCAAGATGATCTTCCACCACGAGACTACGAGCAAAAAGGCAAGGACAAGCTTCAAGAGAAAATTGATGCATTTGAAGAAGCTCCTAAGACCTTAGTCAAGTGGATTCCCAAGACTACCTCAAGTTCCACTTCAACAAGTACGACTACAACTCCAAGGATTCCCATCAAGATGATGTGGATCCAAAAGAAGAAGAACTAGAGAGTTCTTGAGGGTGACTCCGCCAACATACTTCACTCTTATCATTTTGGCAAGAACAAGTGCAATCAACTTCCACATCTTGCACTAGTTCAAGGAGTCACAAACCCTCTTGTTGGTAAGACAAGGGACAAGGTAACCTAAAAGTGTTCATGGACATCATCTTTTGTGTGCATCACTCTATGTCTATGGATATCCTTGTTTGTTCCTTGTGGGACTAACCCATGTAGGTATTGAAAGTGCAATTCACTCAAATGGATAGCTCCAAGAGATCTACATCAACATTGAGCATCCACATCTTCAATGTCTACATGAAGTCATCATCGACAAAACCCAAGGTTAGTTCATCCCTCTTAGGGGGGATATCACATCTAGGGGGAGCTTTACTCTAAGACTGAGCTAAAGCAACTCTAAAGATGTGAACAAAACAATGCTTTATGTAAAAGTGGTAACCCCACTTGAGCTTAAACGATGGGTATGACCTACGATCAAGTGTTCTCACTTGACTCCTAAGTCAATATACTCATATATAGATGACCTAGTCATCGCAAATTGCTTGATAGATGCTAGAATTGGTTGTGCATGCTTTGCCACATATTTCATTTGCTATCTTATTGTGTGAGTATGCTGATTGCATATTTTACTCATTCGAGGACATCCACTTGTTGCTTTGATTGTTCGGCTTTATCTTCTTTTGCCAAGTGGATGGACAAGAATGCCTAAGAACCTCCTCTAGCTATCTATGCTTTTCTCGTCTCAAACTCTATTCATGCTGCATCACAAAATTTGATCAAGTCAGATTCGAACCACTCTGTGTGAGGAGCGCTCGGAGTCCCCGATTCGTCATAGACTTAAACTTCCAAAACCTCTTTATGATTCTCGGTCTGACCGATACTCCACTTTCGGTCCTACCGAGATCATTAAGTTGATCTAGGTTTTCGATCTCGGTGCAACCGATTTGAACTTTTCGGTCACACCGAGTTTCAGTAACTGCACGCAGTTATGGATCTCGGTGCCACCGAGTTGTTCCACTCGGTCACACCGACAGGGTCGGGCTATATATAGTCACGGGCAAAATTTGGAAATTTCTCCGAACTCCTCGCCGCACGATAGCCTGCTCTGCCCCTGAGGTCTCCGGATCGTCTTCTCGCCGCCAGCAGCCTCCAGTCGCTGGTCTCTGTCGCCGTCAACAGGATTTCTGTCCAGCCGTTGCCGCCGTAGCAAGTCCCCGCCGAACTAGGGTATGGACTTGATCTTTGTGCTATTCCTCAATCTGATTCCTAGCACATTGTGATCACATTGTTTCTGGCCACGTTTGATAAACTTCTATCCAGTCAAAACGCTCATAGATTAGGTTTGATTCGAAAATTCTAGGTTTAGGTTTCCGCCGAAACCATCTCGGACCCACTGAGTTGAAAAACTCGGTCCCACCGATTTGGCTTATGCCATTGCACAAGTAAAACTCGGTCTGACCGAGAATTACTATCGGTGTGACCGATTTTGGAACTCAGTGAAACCCTAGCAGTCTCGGTGCCACCGAACTATGACTCGATCTGACCGAGTTCACTAGTTTAGGTTGCAAAACTGCTTCGGTATCACCGAGTTTGAAAATCGGTAGATCCGAGATGATTTCAGTGGAAACTAAAACTAAGTTTTTGGATCATTCTTTTTGCAAAAATCTCTGCATTTTGTGATGCTCATCCACTCTATCTCTTCTATAATCTATTCACAGGGTTAGCAGTCAGTTTGCAGCATGTCAGACCAGAGTGATAGCCAGAATCTGTCAGAGCAGCAAGTGGTGATGAGTGAGGGCACTAGTCCCTCTAGTTCATCTGATGAAGGCAGCAAGAGCACTCCTAGAAATTTGCCAAAAGCTGCCACGAGACAAAGGAAGAAGAAAACCTCAGATTCTGAAGATGAGGACTATGTGGCAGAGGAAGAGGCCACCTCCAAGAGAGTTGAGCCAGCTCAAGGCTCAAAGCCAGGCCTGAAAATCAAGAGGCCAGCAGGCAGGCAACCCATGTCAAAGGCTAGAGCCTCAACTGAGAAGCCTGCTCCCATTGAGCCCGTTGCAGCTGAGGGCAAGAAGAGGAAAGAAAGAGTGAAGAAGACTGTAGCCAAAGTGCTTGGGAAAGCCTCCATCATGGTAGAAGAGGAGGAGGAAGAAGAGGCAGCTGCACCAGCGCCCAAGGCAGCCAAACTTATGGGAGATGCCATAAGGTCAGGGGGAGCTGCATCCAAGCCCAAGGAAGCACCTAAGGCTGCATCTAAGCCTAAGAGTGCACCAAAGAGGACACACGGAGCATTCCTGCAGCTGAGAAGAACAAGGCCCAGTGCCTGAGACTGTTGCTGAGGATGAGGAAGAGAATGTCCTTCGGAAGCTCAAGCCCAAGATCCCAGACCACAACGATGCTCATCCTGTGGCTGAGGATATGAAGCTCAGGAGAGACTCAGGGCTCAGGAAGTGGAGAGAAGCAGATCCATATGCTTCTAGGAGAAGGACTGCAGTGGACTACAGATTTCATACCAAGGAGCAGCAAGATTTCTATGAGACAGTGCTACTTGACAAGAAGCCAATCGTATGTGACATGAGATGGGTCGACTGGACCTATATCAAGGACAATGAAGAGTACTACCCAGGAGTTCAGGACAACTTCAAGGCGTGTGGAGTAGAGGACTTTGTTGGGCAGAAGCTCACAAAGTGGAACGAGGAACTGATCATGCAATTCTACTCTACAGCACAAATTTATCCGGATGGCAGGATCACATGGATGTCAGAAGGTACAAGGTACAACTCTACTGTTGAGGAATGGGCGAAGCTAATCAATGCCCCAGAGGAGCAAGCAGATGACTTGGACATTTATGCCAAGAAAAAGATGGACCACAACTCCATGTCCAACATGTACAAGGAGATTCCGAATGAAGCACTTGACACGTTCAAGTTTGGCTCAGTGCATTATCTGCTCTCAGGATTGCCTACGATCAACTGGATCCTTAGGCACACCCTTCTGCCCAAGTCTGGAGATCACAAGATGATCAGAGGTCACGTGATCAATTTGCTTCATGTTTTTGACGTGCCTCAAAAATTCAAAGTTATGAGCCTCATAGTGGAAACGATCAAAAGGACTGCGGCAGATCAGAAGAGGAGCTGTGGATATGCCCCTCAGATTCAGGAGCTCATCAACTCCAAGATGGGCACGGGCGTATATTTGTTGGATAAGGAACACCTGCCCATCCGTCCAGATTTCGAGGACAATGAAGTTGTTATGACTGAGAATGAACCATCATCTGCTCAAGCATTTGCAAAGAAGGAGAAGGCGAGGAAGGAGAAAGCTGCCAAGATGCCCACTCAAGAGGAGGCATCTGAGTACTTCTTGAAGACCAAACAAGAGCAGCTTGGTTACTTGATTGCATCCACGCTGAGAATTGAGCAAAGTCTGGCCACCCTCACTAAGAATCAGCAGAGCCTAGAGAGGATCATGGAACAGAAGTTCTATGACTTGGACGTCAAGGTAACGGAAGTTCAGTCTGTCGTGGAGCAGCTCCAGGAGGACATGAATGAGAGGAGAGGCAGGACCACGACTCATGCTTTTTCTAGAGTGCCACGAGGCCCGAGGTCGTCTGCCGTGCCAGTCGCTGACACCAGAGCCACCACTTCAGCACCAGCTACAGCCTCAGCTCCAGCATCTACTTCAGCTCCAACTCCAGCGACTACTTCAACATCTACTGAAGCCTTCGTCCTTGGAGTGATCCGGACTCCACCACCACCAGAAGATCAAGCCTGAGCGTCGATCTAGTGCTATGCATTTTCTAGGAACTTTTTGGTAACTTGTTGCCAAAGGGGGAGAAGATGTATAGATCATAGGCTTCGAGAGAGAGAGTGTGCTTTTCTCTCTTGCTTTATTTGGTGTTTTTTTCCGAACCTTGTTTGCTTGTGTGTGAGAAACTACGTCCTTATGCTTGTGAGACATTGATGATCATGTGTTTGATCATAAGCTACACTTAATGCTTGCTTAATGCTATTATCCTATCTATCTTGTGTGATCATTCACTATTCTTGGTGATGAGTGCATGTATTTCATTCTTATCATTTTGAGCGCTCCACCAAGATGTATGTGACATGGAAGAGTAACCCATGACTCTAACTCTTTGTGCATTTGCAGTCCAAAGCAAATTTTAAATATGCACAAATTTAGGGGGAGCTCTTACTTATCATATACTTCTCAAAGCGACGATATATTTCATGCTTATTATCTTTTGTCGAAGCTTTGATCTATATGTTGTCATCAATTACCAAAAAGGGGGAGATTGAAAGTGCAACTATCCCTAGGTGGTTTTGGTAATTCATAACAACATATAGCTCATTGAGCTAATACTATTCCAAGATAATTATTTCAGGAAAGCTCAATGATTGGCATGGCATGGATGTGAAAGTGGAACCCTCAAATGCTAAGGACAATGGATTGGCTCAAGCTCAAAAGCTCAAGACTCTTCATTTTATATTTTAGTGATCCAAGATCACATTGAGTCCATAGGAAAAGCCAATACTATTAAGGAGGGATGAGGTGTTGCTTAATGAGCCTCTTGCTTCGTGTGCTTAGTGATATGCTCCAAAAACCCTCAACTACTTTCCCACTTCCACATATGACCTAAACTCTAAGTCAAACTCGGTCCTACCGATTCTTCCTATCCGGCGCCACCGAGTTTCACTTGTCATTAGCCACTGCCAAACCCTAGCAATTCGGTTCTACCGATAAAGATCTCGGTCTCACCGATATGGGATTGAAAACTCTCTGTCACCTATTGCAATATTCTCGGTCCCACCGAGATATGCAATCAGTCCCATCGAGATTGCAATGTAAACTCAGTGTTTCCCCTTTGTAACTTTTCGGTCTCACCGAGTTCCACTCGGTCTCACCGAAAGAGCAAATCGGTCCCACCGAGTTTGCCTGACCAACTCTCTGGTTAGCTAATTACCAAATTCGGTCCCACCGAGTTTGTGTAATCGGTCTCACCAAGATTACGTTATGCCCAAACCCTAACCGAATCGGTCCTACCGAGTTGCATGTCAGTCCCACCGAAATTCCTAACGGTCACTAGGTTTACATTTTCGGTCCGACCGAGTTTATTGATTCGGTCCCACCGAGATTGGAAAACTGTGTAACGGTTGGATTTTGTGTGGAGGCTATATATACCCCTCCACCTCTTTCTCATCAAGTGAGAGAGCCATCAGAACACACACACCATTCCAACTCATATGTTCTGAGAGAGAACCACCTACTCATGTGTTGAGATCAAGACATCCCATTCCTACCATATGAATCTTGATCTCTAGCCTTCCCAAGTTGCTTTCCACTCAAATCTTCTTTCCACCAAATCCAAATCCTATGAGAGAGAGTTGAGTGTTGGGGAGACTATCATTTGAAGCACAAGAGCAAGGAGTTCATTACCTACACACCATTTGTTACTTCTTGGAGAGTGGTGTCTCCTAGATTGGCTAGGTGTCACTTGGGAGCCTCCGACAAGATTGTGGAGTTGAACCAAGGAGTTTGTAAGGGCAAGGAGATCGCCTACTTCGTGAAGATCTACCGCTAGTGAGGCAAGTCCTTCGTGGGCGATGGCCATGGTGGGATAGACAAGGTTGCTTCTTCGTGGACCCTTTGTGGGTGGTTGCTTCTTTGTGGACCCTTCGTGGGTGGAGCCCTTCGTGGACTCGCGCAACCGTTGCCCTTGGGTGGAGCCCTGTGTGGACTCGCGCAACCGTTACCCTTCATGGGTTGAAGTCTCCATCAACGTGGATGTAGGATAGCACCACCTATCCGAACCACGGGAAAAACATCCGTGTCTTCAATAGCGTTTGAATTCTCCAAACCCTTCCCTTTACATTCTCGCAAGTTGCATGCTTTACTTTCCGCTACCCATAAACTCTTTGCATGCTTGCTTGAATTGTGTGATGATTGCTTGACTTGTCCTAAAATAGCTAAAATCTGCCAAGAACTAAAATTGGGAAAAGGTTAAGTTTTTATTTGGTCAAGTAGTCTAATCACCCCCCTCTAGACATACTTTCGATCCTACACCTACCATCGCCGGAAATGGCTGGAACGGTGAACGCCGTTGCCTCTGCTTACGCCGGCGACTAACCGCCGACCTAACCCGGCCATTAGGGCCTAAACCCCCTGTTAATCACCCACTTGAGCCACTATCACATGGGCCCATGCACCTATTTAGGTTAGACAACTTTTCTGTTTAGATTAGTGATAACCGTGTGGCCCCACTGCTGGCTTTGACTTTGACCTAGTCAGCATTGACTGGGCCCACCTGTCTGTGAAACTAAACAACCCTGAGTCACTGACTAGTGGGCCCCACTTGTCAGGTTTGACCTGGACCGCCTCTGTTGACCACTGGCGTCACGGTGACGCAATGCTGATGCAGTAAAGGTTTTCTGGGAATTTAGATAAATCAGAAATGATTTATTTATTTCAGAAAATGTTCAAAACTTCAAAAAATCACAGAAATTCAACCGTAGCTCAAAATGAAATAAATTATATATGAAAAATGATCAGAAAAATATGAAGAATCTCTTTATGCCATATTCATGCATGTTTGAGCAAGTTAATATCACTGTTTAGGAAAAACTAAGTGAATGTCATTTGAATATTAACATATGGAGTTTGAATTTGAACCTAGGGTTCAAACTAACTTCATTTAATATGGTTGCTAGTTGCATTAGCTCAATCAATAGAATATTGCCATGTCACATTAATGCATCATATTGTTGCATTGCATTGATTGTGTTATTTCTTGTTTGCCGGTATTTGTCCCCTCTTAGTAGATGTGGTTCTGACGATGAGTTCGGTGACACTGATGAAGAGCTATACTATCTTCAGAAGTGCCAGGCAAGCAAAACCCCCTTGTTCATTCCGATACAATCCCACTCTCTCGCTTCTGCTCTCTTTTACTGCATTAGGACAACAATGATTCAACCGTTACATGCTGCGGTAGTTGAACCCCTTTCCTCTGCATGACCTGTCATTGCCACAGTAAATAGATGAAACCCACTAGCATGAGTAGGAGTTGTTTGAGCCCTGATGTGCCTACTCATTCATGCTTGTTTGTCATGCCTGCTACTGCTTAGAGTTGAGTTAGGTCTGATTCATCAGGGATGAATTGGAATGTGGTGAACATGTCCTACTGTTGAGAGCTAAGTGTGTGAACATGATTTGCTAAAGGTAGCGGTGAGAGGCCATGTAGGAGTACATGGTGGGTTGTCTCATTGTAGCCGTCCTCAGGAACTGAGTTCTGTGTTTGTGATCCATGAACAGTTACTACCACACATTGGGTTCCGGTAACTCGACCCCTCTCGGCTTATTAATCGCCTCGATCTCTGTCCAGGAGTTGCAACTAGTTTCTGGTGTTTGTAGGATATGTGTTGGGGGCCGTGCATAGCGCTGACTCTAGGGGTGGGCTATGATGCAGTAGAGACACGAGGCACGATATACCGGGACGCCCGTTTGGTGCCTCGGGAACCCTGCTCCCATTGTTTGGGTCCGTGAGCGAAAGCCCGGCCGGATCTCCTTGCGGATGGAACCCGGACATGCGATAAACCTAGACCAGAGACTTGTGTGGTTAGTCAGGTCGTGGCCAACTCCCTCGTCAGGCTTCCGCTTGAAGGTTGCTGAGATACACGACGTGTACATGGTGGTAAGTGGTGAGAGCGTGTGTGTAGAAGTACACCCCTGCAGGGTTAACATGATCAATTCGAATAGCCGCATCCGCGGTAAAGGACTTTTGGGTTGCCTGTACAGTTCATAGACAAGTGAAAGTGGATACTCTAAAACTCGCAAGATAAGCGTGAGTGCTATGGATGGCCTTCTTGCAGGGATACGGGAGCGGGTCCATAGTGGTGTATTGATCTGGTGAATATGTGGACTCGTGTGCGCCACCTCAAAAGAGTTACTTGTAGTCGTAGTTCAGGATAGCCACTGAGTCAAAGCTGGCTTGCTGCAGTTAAACCCCACCATCCCTTTGTTGATACTGATGCATATGTAGCTAGTTCTGATGTATGTCTTGCTGGGTACATTTGTACTCATGTTTGCTTAATTTATGTTTCGCGGAGAGACTTCAGTCTCGCTAGTAGTTCTGCGTGGACTTCAATGTTTAGCTTGATACCTCAGCTACGATCTTATGCCATTGGCAGGGTCTTGTAGATAGTCAGGCTTCTCAGCCCTTTTCATTTGTAGTTGTCTGTACTCAAACAAGTTAAGCTTCCACTTCCGCTTGTGCTTGTTGCTTGTATGACTTGTATGTTGGGTCATGAGACCCATGTTTGTAATACTTGGCTCCTCTAAGCCTAATGAATAAATACTTTTGAGTCGTAGAGTTTTGTTGTGATGCCAAGTTGTTTTTACACATATCGAGCATATTGTGTGTATGATCGAAATGCTTGGTATGTTTGGGATCCGACAACCTAGTTGTCCATGCTTGGTAGCCTCTCTTATGGGGAAATGTAGTCTAGTGCTTCCACTGAGCCATGGTAGTATGCTATAGCCCGGTTCACCGGAGTCCTGCTAGCCCAGTTACTACTGCTCCGGAACACTTAGACTGGCCGGCATGTGATCCATTTCATTCCTGTGTCTGTCCCTTCGAGGAAATGTCATGTGGTGACTTCCGGAGTCCTGCTAGCCTGCTATAGTCTGGGTTCCCGGAGTCCTGTTAGCCCAGTTGCTACAGCCCTGATTCACACGCTGATGACCGACACGTTCGATGATGGTTCATGTATGCCTGTCCCCGTAAGTTAGCGCCACTTTGGGTTCACGACTAGTCATGTCGGTCCGGGTTCTCTGTCATATGGATGCTAGCGACACTATCATATACATGAGCCAAAAGGCGCAAACGGTCCCGGGCCAGGTAAGGTGGTACCCGTGGGAATACCGTGCGTGAGGCTGCAAAATGATATGATGTGTTACATGCTAGATCAGTGTGACTTAGGATCGGGGTCCTGACGGAGATCCGGCCGGGTGTCGCTCACGGCCCCAAGCGATGTGTGCAGGGTTCCCAAGCCCACCTCGGCGGTTGGATCTACGCTTGGTACACCGTGCCATGGTGCCTAGTCTGTCCCAAGCCCACATGTACTGGGTGCCACTTGGTAGACTACTAACACAACCTACAAACACCAGAAACTAGTCGCAACTCCTGGACAGAGATCGGGTTGATTAATAAGTCGAGAGGGGCACTTAAGCATTCCAATGCGTGGTAGTAACTATTCATGGATCACAAACACAGAACTCAGTTCCTGAGGACGGTTTCAATGAGACAACCCACCATACATGGCCTCCCACCGCTACCTTTACCAAATCGTGTTCACACACTTAGCTCTCAATAGTAGGACATGTTCACCACATTCCGATTCATCCTCGATGAATCACACCCGACTCAACTCTAAGCAGTAGCATGCATGACAACAATCATGAATGAGTAGGCACATCAGGGCTCAAACGACTCCTATTCATGCTAGTGGATTTCATCTATTTACTATGGCAATGACAGGTCATGCAGAGGAAAGGGGTTCAACTACCGCAGCATGTAACAGTTGAATCGTTGTTGTCCTAATGCAGTAAAAGAGAGTAGAAGCGAGAGAGTGGGATTGTATCGGAATGAACAAGGGGGTTTTGCTTGCCTGGCACTTCTGAAGATAGTATAGCTCTTCATCGGTGTCATCGATCACATCGTCGGAACAACTTCTACTGAGAGGGGACAAATACCGACAAACAAGGAAGAACACAATCAATGCAATGCAACAATTGTGATGCATGATTATGACATGGCAATATGATGTAATTTGGCCTAATGCAACTAGCAACACAATTAAGTGTAGTTGGTTTGAACCCAAGGTTCAAATTCAAACTCCACATATGGTTATTTAATGACATTCATTTGATTTGTCCTAAACAGTAGCCAAAAGTTGTTCTAACATGCATGAAACCAGTACCAATGGATTGGATTTTTCTGATAATTTTTCATATATAAATTATTTCATTTGGAGTTATGGTTTATTTTCTATGATTTTTATAAGTTTAGGACATTTTCTGAAAATAAATAAATCATTTAGATTTATTTAAAATCCAAAAAAGGTTTATGATGTCATCATTGCGTCATGGTGATGTCAGCTGGTCAACAGGGCCAATCCAGGTCAAACCTGACCAGTGGGTCCCATAGGTCAGTCTCACCGTGCTGGCTCGAGTCATAGACAGGTGGGCCCAATCAAACGCCACATCAGCAAGGTCAATGCTGACACGTAGGACCACTGGAATCTGATTAACTCTAACCAATTTCGTTAGCCGATTAATAAAACGTGTGGGGCCCTGCTGTCAGTGGGTCAAGGGTGGCTACCAAGATGGTTAGGCAGCTAATGATGGGTTAACCAGCGACTAATCACCGATGCTAAGCAGTGCACGGAGGCGATCGACGGCCGGCCGTTTCCGGCCATGGCTGGTCGTGCGGGTGGGTTCGCTGGGATGCCCACAGTGTGGCCCATCTAGTGGTGGTCGTTGGAGCCGCCGGCGTGGGGTCTAGCAACGGCAGCGATGAGCGAAGCGGCGGCCGTGTCGCGGTGGTGCTCGGGCACGGGGTTGTGAGTTGCTAGCAATCCAAGGGAACGGGGGCATCATCAGTGAAACACCTGGAGCACGATGGGCAGCGGTGCAAGGTGGGACGAGCTCGACATCAAGCAGAGCATTGGCCATGGCGGAGGGCGGCGCTCGGTGCTTGTGGGGCAGCGACTATGGAAAGGGAGCAAGCAGGGGGTAGAGGGAAAATGGTCGTAAGCTCACATAGGTTCGAATGAGGGCGAAGAAGAGGTCGGGGACGCTCTGTGGCAGGCGAATTCGACGACGGCGTCCGGTAGCCGAGGTGGCGAGGAAGATGACAATGGAGACGCTGGAGGGCCTCCGGACTTTCTTGGTGTGATGAGGAGGTGCATCATGATACGTACGATCTCGGAAGCACGGTGGCGCGTCGTTTCGTCGTTGGTGGCCACGCAGGCGAGGCATGGCGGCGGCCGGAAGCTCTCGGTGACGCTCAGAGGAGGGGCTAGAGGGCGAGGGAGAAAGCAGTCAGTAAGGGGAACATGAGAGGGGGGCCTCGGGCGTCTCCTAACGTGGATTAGGACGAAGGAGTGGCCTCCAGCGTGAAGCAGGAGGTGGAGGGCTCCGCGGGTGTGCGCGCGTGTTTGCTCCTGCCTACCAGCAGGAGGAAGATGACGAGCGAGGAGGTAAGTGGGATGGGCCATCAGGCTTTCAAGGTAAAAAGGCCCGGGTGGGTTTCTTTCTCTCTCTGTCTTTCTACTTTTGTTTCTGTTTTCTAGTTTTCTGTTGTAGTTTTGAGCTTAGGAAAAATACCAAGGCATTTCCTAAAATCCTGAAAATATTCATGGACACTTTCTGGATTATTTCAGTGGCCCAAAAATAGTTACAACATTGTTTGAACATTTAAATTATTTATAGTATTTAAATGCCCAAAGTCAAATACAATAAGATTTAGTTCAAAAATCTAGAATGGCCTAGAAATATGTGCATCATTTTTGGCAGAGGTTTTCACCTTTATCAAAAATCATGAACTTTTCTAAAGGGCATTTGGATTCATTGAAAATATATTTATTGAACCTAGTTGAATTCATTTGGTGCTAGGGTTTCAACAAATCCCCATTTCAACTTTCAAAGAACTTTAGACATGATGCATGGATGCTTGTGCAACTATTTGCAATCAAATTCTAGTGCTGTGACAACTCACCCCCACTAAACAATAATCTCATCCCGGGATTCAAGATGTGAGGTAAGAAGACAAAAGGGGATACAATGCTAACACGATCTTCATGATCCAACTTGCACTTCATAAGAATGTTGATTCAATCATCATCTTGATCTTGACATCTTTGCTTTCGAGATCTTCATCCAACACGACGACAAAAATAAACTCTACAGGATTCGATCTTCTCAAACATCGAGCAACTCACGATCAATTCATGGAATGATACATAATAACATCTCTTGGGAAGAGACACATAACACACATCAGGGGTGATGGAAAAGTAGATGACGAAGGTTCAAGTTTGTAGGCAACGATTCCACGCTTGAGTAAGATGGTGCATGGTTTCAAAGTAGCAAGGAGATAATTGACATGATTCCATAACGTGACACCTTAGGGAAGGTGACTCGTAGAATTATTCCCTTAAGTGGCAAAAAGAATTACTTTTGATGCATAGATCTTTGGAACTCTTCATACCAGCCTGAGGCAATTCACAGTTGATCGTTTGAAGGAATTTGAAAGAATGGCATACTTAGTTTGGAAAGGAAACTAGAGTTATAAGACAACTTGGCAAACGGAAGGCACATTCCAATTGATACCGAGGATATAACCTAGTGTCTGAGCATGCTCTCAAGAACTTGAGCATTTCCATATTCATCAGGGTCTTACCAACATCTATGCCGAGGATCCTGGCAACACATCGTACTACCATGATGAATAGTGATGGACGGTGCAGATGCAAAGGAAGGAAACACTTTCTCGGATTTCACCTTAGCGATGCCAAGGAAACGAAATATGAATGGTCGACCGAGAGACATTTAGCACTCCGCTTCTAATGTTCTCCTTGATGTACCAGCTTAACCCAATACCATTTGGTATCTGGAACATCAAGTAAAGGTCTGACTTCGGGAGCTCAAAGAACCCATAAGGAACAACTTATGGACTAAGTCATACCAACTCCTTATGGAAGAATGACCAAATTGTTGACTCAAGATACTACAATAAGAGATTGCCTGGATAAGTGTGTTGGCCATGACATCCACTTAATGGTTCAGGAGACCAATATTATAATTCTTGGGAATGTCCCAACCATCATATCTGGCTAAGATTCAGATCTGGTTGGTAGCAGGATATTTCAGACGGCATGTCTGAAAAGGAAAGGTTGCAACGCAAACTGACAAGATGACGTTGTGACATTCTCGGGAAATGAACTACGATAGCAAGCTCCAAAACATGAGTTGGTTCTGCTACATATATGTGAACACATTGTCCAAACAAGCATGACCACATAGTAGTCTTACAATAAAACACTACCGAGTTCTGGTTGGGAACCATCATTGAAGATAACGAAGTCTTGTGCATGTGCGTCTGGGCCCTTCAGGATTAGCACTTGAACTTCTTTTCTTTGAACAAATCAATCAGTGGCTTGGTGTGCTAGGAACACATATAGAATGGAGGTATCTAATCTCTCAAACCATAGTATACTTCGCACCTGCATGACTGAATTGGGATGATTCCAGAGGAGGCAAAAACATGCTTTCTCGAATTCACGGTGGCAACTTGCATCAAATGCACGTGAATTAGAGGAAGTCACTTCTTTCATCCAAACATAAACTTCATGAGCTAGGACGAAGAAAATGCTTTCAAAAGTTTCCAACACTAACTTAGATGTTCAACATGAATCATGGAAAAGATGAAAATGTGGTCAATGGGCCTAACAACAATTCATCTAGGTTTCCATATAAATGGAATCCCACAATTATGTGAACTAGCTGATATCATTGGTTAGACCCAAAATATATAATGGTGTATGCTCGAGGAAACAACCACAGTAAGAAAACATTATGAACTTTGTTGGTTCTGATTTGATTTGGGAATAGCCCACACTCAAATCAAAGTTTGGACAAGACAATAGATCCAACAACTGATCACGAGGACCAATCAATGAAGATATCATCTTTCTTCAACACACACACACACACAGAGAGATATCCCCTTGAAATGAACTAAGTTAGGCAAAGCTTTTATCTTCCAACTCTCCAAGTTGTTATCTAGCTCAACCAACTACATCAGGGATATCCAACACCAATTCTTGGAGAAGGGGTGGTTTATAAGAAAACTAACTTGATCACAAGCTCAACATAACGGTCAGGGGACAACCTGGTGATATTTCCGAGAGGATATTCAGAAAATCACGAACCACTGATATGTTATTAAGCTTGGAATAACCCTGCTTTTCAGGGCAAGGCGATATGATCAAATAAGCGAGGGATTGGCACAATCCTAACTCATTGATCGTAGTGTGCACCCGAAATATGGACCAGGTAGCACGATCAATCTTAGGATGATGATTCAATAGCCAACATGCTAGGAATGGGAATGTTGTCCATTAACCACCAAGCAACAGATTTGCTAGGAGTATTGATTTCACACATCACGATTCACTTGTCGGCATTCCGGTTACAATAACACGAGAACCGAGGAATGAACAATGATGGCAAGAAGTATCACTGCATGAAGAATTCATAAGATATGGTGCAATTCTCATGACAATCCTGACATAAAAGGGGGTAATACTCCAGGATAGAACCGAACAAAAGCTGGATTGGCATTTTGATTTGTGGAATACAACTACTTTGACCCAATCCTCGATATGGATGAGGTGCTGGTGTTTGTTTCTCCTAGTCATTCCGGGATAGAATGGCTTGACGGAACGCAAGGGTAAAGGCAACGATGAACGAATGCATGCATACTCTTGAATATCAATTGATAGATGAAGGTCAGAAAACAACTAAAGAGGGACAACTCAATGGAACGTATGATTTTCTGAGTTGTGGATGCATAGATTTGTATGTCGAACCAAGTTCAACAGGTTTCTTCCGGATAATACATGCGGAGAGGTAGAATTGGCAGAGTCACAATATAGAATGGAGAACTCATCAAGAGCACTCTTGTTGTGATCTTTTGGTTCAAAAGAACTTCTGCCATAAGCAGTTCATGGTATTTGGAAGAAGGAAATACCACAGACTTCGAGGACTATCGCAAAGGTTACTGATATCCTAAAGGAACTAGTAACACTATCAACATGAAGTAAGTAGGGTGAATCTCGGGTCAAGAACCCAGGAGTAGAATACCTACTGCTAAATGGCATCACGGAATGCTTTCGAGAATGATGGCCGGAATCATCACACCGGGAACACAAAACATGGCTAGATTACTAGGTGATCGACACCTAGGGTCATAATAATAGCTCCAACATATATGTCGAGGCAACAAAGTACCTCAACTCACCGATTAGTGTGGTTAAACTAGCCCAAAGAAACATCGGGAACGGAAAGAAGGGAGTTGAAAATGCATCAGACTATTTCAAAACCTGCGATGAATCGGACAACATAATGGCTTGTAAATGCTCAAAAAGATTTGAGACATCCTGCAAAATAGTGGCATGACCACTCTACATCACAATATCAAGGTTCTGAGGCCAACTATGAACATACGGAAGTAGTAGAAACTGAACTGAGAATTGAATCCATCAATCCTAAGAGTCTACGGATTAGTAACACGTGATCCTGATAGAAAGAAGAGAAAGCCTAGTTTCTAAACCCCGTAGGAAAGATAGGATGACCCGGATCAGAAGGGCATAAGGTAAAGGAGTAAAAAGAGCCTTACGTTCCCTTCCACAATCAATTCCCTTATATAACTAAAGCATTTCTAGACTCGACTTCGACCAGTTTGGCTTGGTAATCCTACAGGCAATCAAGCTCTCATACCAAAGCTGTTAGGACCCCGATCCTAAGTCACACCGATCTAGAAGTAACACATCATATCACTTTGAGGCCTCACGCACAGTATTCCCATGGGTGCCACCTTACCTAGCCCGGGACCGTTTGCGCCTTTTGGCTCACGTATATGATAGTGTCACTAGCGTCCATATGACAAAGAACCCGGGCCGACATGACTAGTCATATACCCAAACTAGCACTAACTTACAGGGACATGCATACATGACCCAGCAACGAATGTGTCGGTCATCAGCGAGTGAATCCAGGCTGTAGCAGCTGGGCTAACAGGACTCCAAAGAATTCGGCTGTAGCAGGCTAACAGGACTCCGGTAGACACCGTGTGACATTTCCCCGAAGGGACAGACACATGAACAAAGAAGGACACATGCCGGCCAGCCTAAGTGTTCTAGAGCAGTAGCAAGCTAGCATGGCTCAATGGAAGCACTAGGAGACATTTTCCTGTAAGAGAAGCTACCGGTGATAAACAACTAGGTTGTCGGATCCCACACATACCAAGCATTTGAAATCATACACACAATATGATCGATATGTGCAAATACAACATGGCATCACAACAAAACTCTACAACTGAAAGTATTTATTCATTAGGCTTCGAGGAGCCAAGTATTACAAACATGGGTCTCATGACCCAACATACAGAGCATACAAGCAACAAGCGGAAGCATAAACATGTCTGAGTATAGACAACTACAAATGAAAAAGGTTGAGAAGCCTGACTATCTACAAGACCCTCCCAAGGGTACAAGATCGTAGCTGAGGTAACAAGCTAAACGTCGAAGTCCACGTGATACTACTAGTGAAACTGAACTCTCTCTGCAAAAACATAAATTAAGCAAACCTGAGTACAAATGTACCCAGCAAAACTTACATCAGAACTATCTACATATGCATCAATATCAACAAAGGGGGTGGTGGAGTTTAACAGCAGCAAGCCAGCTTTGACTCAGTGGCTATCCTAAACTACGACTGCAAGTAACTCTTTTGAGGTGTCGCACACGAGTCCACATATTCACCATATCAATACACCACTATGGATCTGCTCCCGTCTCCCTACGAGAACGCCATCCATAGCACTCACACTTATCTTGTGCATTTTAGAGTATCCACTTTCACTTGTCTATGAACTGTACAGGCAACCCGGAAGTCCTTTACCATGGATGCGGCTATTCGAATAGATGATGTTAACCCTGTAGGGGTGTACTTCTTCACACACGCTCTCGCCACTTACCACCATGTACACGTCATGTATCTCGTTAACCTATAAGCGGAAGCCTGGCGAGGGAGTCGGCCACGACCTGACTAACCACGCAAGTCTCTAGTCCAGGTTTATCGCCTATTCAGGTTCCATCCGCAAGGAGATCTGGTCGGGGTGTCGCTCACGGCCCCAAACGATGTGTGCAGGGTTCCCAAGCCCACCTCGATGGATGGATCTATGCTTGGTATACCGTGCCATGGTGCCTAGTCTGTCCCAAGCCCACCTTTACCGGGTGCCACTTGGTAGACTACTAACACAACCTACTAACACCAGAAACTAGTTGCAACTCCTAGATAGAGATCGCCGGTGGCGGCGACGCGGTGCTCCGGCGAGACGGGACGGTGGCTCCGGCGACGGCTAGCGGCAGCGCGGGCGGGGGGAGGCAGCGTCGGCACAGGCGTGCTGCGGCACGGAAGGCGGCAGCGAGCGGCTCCGACGGCGGGGTGACTCAGGCGATGGTGCAGCGCGGGCGGTGGTGATTTGATGGGGAGGAGGGGGCCGGGCCTCGGCCCTATATAAAGAGGTCGGGGGGGTGCTTGGGGGAGGGGCAAGACAGCGAGGAGGCGGAGTCCGACTCGGACTCGAGCGGCGGCGACGTCGGGCAGCGGGACTCCGTCCCGGGGACGGGGACAAGGCGGCGGCGACCTGGGCCGGCTGGGCTTCGGCTCAGTCGGTCCGAAGAGTTGTTTTTCAAAAAAATAATTCTGCCGCAGAGAAAAAAAATCCAAAATAAAAATTAATAAAAATCCTAAAATCCCAAAAATAATTTTCACGGTCCTCTCCTAATATTTAGGACAACGTGAACATCTTTCTGGGCTAAAATATAATTTTTAAAAATGCAATTTTCCCCTAATTTAACCGAATAAAATATCAAATAAAAATTCAAACAAATAAATATATTTTTTTTAAATTAAATTTCCATTATTTCCTGTGTTTTGAAGAACTCATATTATCTTCTCTCATTATTTTATTTATTTTGAAAATAATTGGAAAAATGATTTTGAATAAAAATCACTTGATCCAATTTACCAATTTTTGAAAATTCAAAAATGGAATTTTATGAAAACTCCATCTCTCTCAAATGGTCCTTGAGTTGCTTAAGGTCTCTAGGATCAAAATGTCCAAATAAAACCAATTCAAAATGCAAGAATCATGGATGCATATGATGACCTAATGGTTAACCATCCAAATTGAAAATTGGGATGTTACATATATATATTGCAAATTTCTATGTCTACAATACTCTGCACGGAGCTACTCTAGCTAATTGCTCCCACTTTCAATATATATCTAGATCGAGACTTAGAGTCATCTATATCGGTGTCAAAAGCTTGCATCGACATAACTCTATACAACGAACTCTTTTATCACCTCCATAACCGAGAAATATTTCCTTGTTCCTCTGAGGATAATTTTGACCGATGTCCAGTGATCTACTCCTAGATCATTATTGTACTCCCTTACCAAAATTATGCTAAGGTATACAATAGGTCCGGTACACAGCATAACATACTTTATAGAACCTATGACTGAGGCATAAGGAATGACTTTACATTCTCTTTCTATTTTCTGATGTGGTCGGGTTTTGAGTCTTTACTCAACTTCACACCTTGCAACACAGGCAAGAACTCCTTATTTGATTGTTCTATTTTGAACTACTTCAAAAACTTGTCAAGGTATGTACTCATTGAAAAATTTATCAAGCGTCTTGATCTATCTCTATAGATCTTGATGCCCAATATGTAAGCAGCTTCACCGAGGTCTTTCATTGAAAAACTCCTTTCAAACACTCCTTTATGCTTTCCAGAAAATTCTACATCATTTCTGATCAACAATATGTCATTCACATATACTTATCAGAAAGGCTACAGTGCTCCCACTCACTTTCTTGTAAATACAGGCTTCACCAAAAGTCTGTATAAAACCATATGCTTTGATCACACTATCAAAGCGTATATTCCAACTCCGAGATGCTTGCACCAGTCCATAGATGGATCGCTGGAGCTTGCACACTTTGTTAGAAACTTTAGGATTGACAAAACCTTCTTATTACATCATATACAAAAATACATTAAGGAATGTAGTTTTGACATCCATTTGCCAGATTTCATAAAATGTGGCAATTGCTAACTTGATTCGGACAAACTTAAGCATCGATACGAGTGAGAAAATCTTATCGTAGTCAACACCTTGAACTTGTCGAAAACTTTTTTCGACAATTCGAGCTTTGTAGATAGTAACACTACTAATAGTGGCCGTCTTCCTCTTGAAGATCCATTTATTCTGAATGGCTCACCGATCAACGGACAACTCAATCAAAGTCCATACTTTGTTCCCATACATGGATCCCATCTCACGGAATCTGGGCTCATCATCGCTTCCTCATAGTTCGTAGGTTCATCATGGTCTAGTAACATGACTTCCAGAACAGGATTACCATACCACATTGGTGTGGAATGTACTCTGGTTGACCTACGAGGTTCGGTAGTAACTTGATCTGAAGTTTCATGATCATTATCAGTAACTTCCTCACTAATTGGTGTAGGCATCACTGCAACTGATTTCAGTGATGAGCTACTTTCCAATTTGAGAGAAGGTACAATTACCTCATCAAGTTATACTTTCCTCCCACTCACTTCTTTTGAGATAAACTCCTTCTCTGGAAAGGATCCACTCTTAGGAACAAAGATCTTGCCTTCGGATCTATGATAGAAGGTGTACCAAACAGTTTCTTTTGGGTATCCTATGAAGACGCACTTCTTCGATTTGGGTTTGAGCTTATCAGGCTGAAACTTTTTCACATAAGCATCGCAACCCCAAACTTTAAGAAACGACATCTTAGGTTTCTTGCTAAACCACAGTTCATACAGTGTGGTCTCAACAGATTTTTAGACGGTGCCCTATTTAACGTGAATGCAACTGTCTCTAATGCATAACCCCGAAACGATAGTGGTAAATTGGTAAGAGACATCATAGATCACACCATATCTAATAAAGTACGGTTACGACGTTCGGACACACCATTACTCTATGGTGTTCCAGGTTGCATGAGTTGTGAAACTTATTCCACATTGTTTTTAAATGAAGGCCAAACTCGTAACTCAAATATTTGCCTCTGCGATCAGATCATAGAAACTTTATTTTCTTGTTACAATGATTCTTAACTTCACTCTGAATTTCTTTGAACTTTTCAAATGTTTCAGACTTGTGTTTCATTAAGTAGATATACCCATATCTGCTTAGCTCATCTGCGAAGGTCAGAAAATAACGATACCCGCCGCGAGCCTGAACACTCATCGGATCACATACATCAGTATGTATGATTTCCAATAAGTCAGTGGTTCACTCCATTGTTCCGGAGAATGGAGTCTTAGTCATCTTGCCCATGAGGCATGGTTCGCAATCATTAAATGATTCATAATCGAGTGATTCCAAAAGTCCGTCTACATGGAGTTTCTTCATGCGCTTTACACCAATATGACCTAAACGGCAGCGCCACTAGTATCTTGCAGTATAATTATCAACTTTGCATCTTTTGGCATCAATATTATGAATATGTGTATTACTACGATCGAGATTCAATAAACCATTCACCTTGGGTGTATGACCATAGAAGGTTTTATTCATGTAAACAGAATAACAATTATTCTTTGACTTAAATGAATAACCATATTGCAATAAACATGATCCAATCATATTATGCTCAACACAAACACCAAATAACATTTATTTTAGGTTCAACACTAATCCCGAAGGTAAAGGGAGTGTGCGTTGGTGATCTTATGAACCTTGGAATTACTTCCAACACACATCATCACCTCTCCCTCAACTAGTCTCTATTCATTTTTGTAACTCCTGTTTCAAGTTACTAATCATAGCAAATGAACCAGTATCAAGTACCCAAGGGCTACTATGAACACCAGTAAAGTACACATCAATAACATGTATATCATATATACTTTTGTTCACTTTGCCATCCTTCTTATCCGCCAAGTATTTGGGGCAGTTCCGCTTCCAGTGACCATTTCCTTTGTAGTAGAAGCACTCAGTTTCAGGCTTGGGTCTAGCTTTGGGCTTCTTCGTGGGATTGGCAACTTGCTTGCCATTCTTCTTGAAGTTCCCTTTCTTTCCCTTGCCATTTTACTTCAAACTAGTGGTCTTGTCAACCATCAACACTTGATGCTTTTCTTGATTTCTACCTTCGCCGATTTCAGCATCGCAAAGAGCTCGGGAATCATTTTACGTCATCCCTTGCATATTATAGTCCATCACTAAGTTCCAGTAACTTGGTGATAGTGACTAGAGAACTCTGTCAATCACTATCTTATCTGGAAGATTAACTCCCACTTGATTCAGGCAATTGTAGTACCCAGACAATCTAAGCACATGCTCACTGGTTGAGCTATTCTCCTCCATCTTGTAGGCAAAGTACTGTCAGAGGTCTCATAACTCTCAACACGGGCATGAGTCTAAAATACTAATTTCAACTCTTGGAACATCTTATATGCTCCATGGCGTTCAAAATGTTTTTGAAGTCCCAGTTCTAAGCCGTAAAGCATGGCGCACTAAACTATCAAGTAGTCATCATACCGAGCTTGCCAAACATTCATAACGTCTGCCTCTGCTCCTGTAATAGGTCCGTCACCTAGCGGTGCATCAAGGACATAATTTTTCTATGCAGCAATGAGGATATCTTCAGATCACGGAGCTAGTCCGCATCATTGCTACTAACATCTTTCAACATAGTTTTCTCTAGGAACATATCATAAATAAGACAAGGAAGCTATACGCGAGCAATTGATCTACAACATAGATATGCAAATACTATCAAGACTAAGTTCATGATAAATTTAAGGTCAATTAATCATATTACTTAAGAACTCCCACTTAGATAGACATCCCTCTAATCATCTGAGTGATCACGTGATCCATATCAACTAAACCATGTATGATCATCACGTCAGATGGAGTAGTTTTCAATGGTGAACATCACTATGTTGATCATATCTACTATATGATTCACACTCCACCTTTCGGTCTCAGTGTTCCGAGGCCATATCTGCATATGCTAAGCTCGTCAAGTTTAACCCGAGTATTTTTGCGTGTGCAAAATTGGCTTGCACCCGTTGTATGTGAATGTAGAGCTTATCACACCCAATCATCATGTGGTGTCTTGACACGACGAACTATAGCAATGGTGCATACTCAGGGAGAACACTTATACCTTGAAATTTAGTGAGAGATCATCTTATAGTGCTACTTCTGAACTAAGCAAAATAAGATGCGTAAAGGATAACATCACATGCAATCAATATAAGTGATATGATATGGCCATCATCATCATATGCCTTTGATCTCCATCTCCAAAGCACCGTCATGATCACCATCGTCACTGGCTTGACACCTTGATCTCTATCGAAGCATCGTTGTCGCCTCGCCAACTATTGCTTATACAACTATCGCTACCACTTAGTGATAAAGTAAAGCAATTACATGGCGATTGCATTTCATACAATAAAGCGACAACCATATGGCTCCCGCCAGTTGCCGATAACTGTTACAAAACATGATCATCTCATACAAAAATTTATATATCATCACGTCTTGACCAAATCACATCACAGCAAGCCCTGCAAAAACAAGTTAGATGGCCTCTACTTTGTTGTTGCAAGTTTTACATGGCTGCTACGGGCTTCTAGCAAGAACCGTTCTTACCTACGCATCAAGACCACACTGATTTTTCGTCAAGTGTGCTTTTTTAACCTTCAACAAGGACCGAGCATAGTCACACTCGATTCAACTAAAGCTAGAGAAACAGACACCCACTAGCCACCTGTGTGCGAAGCATGTCGGTAGAACCAGTCTCATGAACGCGGTCATGTAATGTCGGTATGGGCCGCTTCATCCAACAGTACCGACGAATCAAAGTATGAGTAAGCAGTATGACTATTATCGCCCACAACTCTTTGTGTTCTACTCGTGCATATAACATCTACGCATAGACCTGGATCTGATGCCACTACTGGGGAACGCAGTATTTCAAAAAAAAAATCATACGATCACGCAAGATCTACTAGGAGATGCATAGTAACAAGAGGGGAGAGTGTGTCTACGTACCCTCGTAGACCAAAAGCGGAAGCGTTAAGTAACGTGGTTGATGTAGTCGAACGTCTTCATGATCCAAGCGATCAAGTACCGAATGCACGGCACCTCCACGATCTGCACACGTTCAGCTCAGTGACGTCCCTCGTACTCTTGATCCAGCTGAGGCCGAGGGTGAGCTTCATCAGCACGACGGCGTGTTGATGGTGATGATGAAGTTACCAACGCAGGGCTTCGCCTAAGCACGACAACAATATGACCGAGGTGGAAAACTGTGGAGGGGGGCACCGCACACGGCTAAAGATCAACTTGTGTGTCTATGGGGTGCCCCTCCCCTGTATATAAAGGAGGGGAGGAGGAGGCCGCCCGGCCACAAGGGGCGAGCCAAGGGGGGAGGAATCCTACTCCTAGTGGGAGTAGGTTTCCCCCTTCCTAGTCCAAGAAGGAGAAGAAGGGAACACTACAGGAATCAAGAACTTTGCCATCTGCCATGGCTGACGGCAAAGGCATGCCTTGCGGACGGCAAAGGCCTTTGCCGTCAGCCAGCAGATGGCAAAACGTCCGGCTGAACGAGCTACGCAAAGGGCACTTTGCCGTCTGCTGGCGGATGGCAAAGATATAAAGGCCTTTGCCGAGCATGGCTCTTTGCCATCTACTGGCAGACGGCAAAGGCCGCAGGCTCTTTGCCGTCTGCTCGCAGATGGCAAAGAGCCTACATTTTTTTTTGAAACCTGTGACAGTGGGAGATGCTCCCACTGTGATATATTACTTTTCAAAATTTACATAGTACATTGTACAAGAGATATACATAGGGCACCCCTTACCACTTTGTGGTTTTGGGGGGAGAAAATACTAGAAAGCAAAACTAGTCAAAAGGTAGGGAGTCTAGGAGTAGGAAGATGAAACCCTTCGTGTTATCTTTCACTCTATACTAAAGTAAGCCAAAATCTGTTTTGAATCTAGCTAGCCAGGAATTGTAGGAGGGGCTGATATTTCTGAAAAGCTTGTCATTCCTCTCCTTCCATATACTCCAAGATGCTTGTAGAAAGGCCTCCATGAACATGGGTTTGTGCCAATTGCGTTTGGCTGTTTCCAACCAAGTCAGCCGTGTGGTATGATGTTCAGGGTTCATCCCAAGTTTTGACCAATAGTACCTGCTGAACGGGCAGTTCAGGATCATGTGGTCCACATCTTCTTCTGTTTGCCCGCAAAGGAGGCAGGTTAGATCATCTCCCACATTATAGTGTCTTCTCTTGAGCATTTCTCTTGTATTGAGGCGATCTGAGAGGAGAAGCCAACCGAAAACTTTTATCTTGATTGTAACCTTGGATTTCCACAGCCAATGGTATGTCTTGTGTGCTTTGACATCCCTGAAGCAGAACTTATAAAACCTTCATGTAGTATATTCTGTAGAGCCCCAGGAATAAGACCAGAAGTCTCTAGTGGTCGGGTCATCATTTGAGACAATATGGGCCACAAGGCGCTGGATGTCGCAAACTTCTGCATGGGCCTCAATGGAGAGGGGTAGTTGAAACGCCTCATCTAAGGAAGAGATATGTAGAAAATTTTGAACTGAGACATCCTCATTCTTGGCAAACGAAAAGGCCCGCGGGTGTGAGTCTGCTAGGGGCTGATCAAGCCAGAGGTCTTTCCACATGAGCACTTTATCACCACGGTTAACCTCAACTTTGGAGATGCCACGATAGATTGGAGTTAGTTTGAGGACATCCCTCCACCAAAAAGGGAATCTTGTCTGTGTAGTATGTAGACCAAATGAGATCAACCCACGGGAGGTCATGCTGATTATAGAATTTGTGCAAATATTTAAGGAGAAGAGCGTCACTTTGAATTTTTAAATTGATGATCCTGAGGCCTCCACTTTCTTTTGGGCGACAAATCCTATCCCAAGCAACCAAAGAGTTGCATTTCTCTCCCTGCTCCATCTTTTTTGTCCAAAGACATTTCCGCCGAAGCTTATCCAGTAATACCAAGATTTTTGGAGAAAATTTGAGTGCGCATAGAGCAAAGATGATGAGTGAGGTGATGACAGTGTTTAGCAGTGAAAGTTTGGCCCCATACGACATAATAGATAGAGTAGAGGATAATCTTCTTTCCACAGAGCATACCATCGGCATTAGGTCTTGGAAAGAGGGTTTACCAGTCCCCAAGGGAAGGCCTAGGTAAGTGAAAGGCATAGTGACAACTTTGCATTCAAAGATGTTAGCAAGTTCATTTGTAAGGGCGTCATCACAATTCATCGGTATGAGTGTGGACTTATGGAAATTTATCTTAAGACCAATGGAAGTGGCGAAATCATTAAGGATCACTTTCATAGTATGTGCTTGAGCTGGACATGCTGGCATGATAATTATTGTGTCATCCGCATATTGAATAACAGGGTAATCAAACTGTCGCTGTCTTTCAAAGGGCAGGCGGATCTTCCCTTGTCGGAAGGCGTCATTAATGGCAGCTTGAAGGAGATCGGCTGCAATAACAAATAGGAGGGGAACAAGGGGTCTCCTTGCCGAACACCACTTTTGCAGTGGAATTGTTTGCCTGGAACACCGTTTAGAAGCACAGAAGATTTACCAGAAGAAAAGATAGAATTGATCCATGAAAGCCACTTGTCATTGAATCCCATATGCTTCATAATCTCAAGCATAGCACCATGTTCAATTGTGTCGAATGCCTTGGCGAAATCAAGTTTGAGTAGAACTATTTTCTTCTTGGACACTTGGCACTGATGGATGTACTCGAAGGCCCAAGCAAGGCAGTCTTGTATAGTTCTTCGTTTGATGAAACCGTATTGATTGCGATGAACCAGCTTGAGGATGATCTTTTAGGCGATTGGCCAAAATCTTAGTGATTATTTTGAGACAGCAATTTAGTAGTGTGATAGGCCGAAAGTCATTAAGGGTCTCAGGCGAAGGGACTTTTGGAATTAGTGTGATGAAACCCTCATTTATACTTTCCAGGTTTATGGTCCCTTCATGAAACTACTCACAAAGAGCCTACATTGCCCCATTTAATCCTGTTTTTTCTTATATCAATTCATTTTCACAGAAAATCACACACACACACACACACACAAACACACACACATATCTATGTGTTGGATGTGTGTGTGAACCAATATAGCATATCCAACACATATTACCAATAGTCATGGACACATATATATCCAACACATATCCATGAACACATATCCAACACATGTTACCAATAGTACCAAGTTTCACAAAGTCAAAACAAAAACTAAAGACAAGCACTCCATATCTGAAATTACAAGAAAGGACCTAAAACTAATACATATTTTCCTAAAAACTATCTTATTACTAAGATCTTCTCTGGATCTTCTTCTTTTCTTCCAACTTGCATAACAAAAACATTAAGAAAGAGAGAATGGGTTAGGAGTAGAAATGTAGCATTTCACTTAGTGAAATGCAATGCTGTAGAAGCCAGCACTTGAGATCAAGACAATCTTAAATTAGTGTAAAGTTATGACCTTTTAACTCAGCATTTGTCTGCACGGCGTATCCACAAGAAGTGAAAATATGGTTCAGTTTCCAAGGAGAATAGCTTGTTGTGAAATATGGTTCTAAACCTGAGGGCAATCAGACAGGCTACATAGTGAAGAGCACATGCAAAGCATATCCTTGAAAAAATCTACCCGAATACAACTAAGTAGTATGAACACCAAAGGGAATCTGATAATCCAGAAAAGGAAAAATTTGTACCCAAAAGCAACTAATGTTTGCTAATATTTCTTGATGTTTGTCACATCCATTTCAGTTATTTATACCATGTGGATCATTTACAGGATAATACATTCAAAAAATGAGGACAAATGAAACACATACATAATACTAACAAATAAAGCAAATGACCAATGTTTAATGATACTGACCAGAATCACAATTCATTCTGGGGGTTACTTGATTATCATGAACATGTGGGAAGAAGGGGTTACCTCACCTACGGCATGGAGCTAGAATAAAAAATAGGAGCTCTACCTTTCCCATACTATTTACATTGCAGTATTCTTGAGGTATCTATCTATATCTGCAACAACATAGGGTGTTTGCGCAACTTCTATAATATCTGAAAGAAAGACCACTTGTATACTATATCAATATGAACAATTTCATAATTGAGCGAGTGCACCAAATTAAGCCTAGTTATCAATGTATAGAAAGCTTATATTTGTTGTGGTAAATTTACACTGTCTAGCTGAATTAGTATTGTAAGAAATGGGCAATCTGAATAGACTTGAGGGTTTAGAAACCAAACTCGGGTCATTCTTGCAAGAAAGTAATTAAGGGTATCTCTCTCTCTCTTCTCTCTCTCTCTGTTTTTAACACAGATTAATGGATCACTCTACGATGACTTAAAATAGATAAAGTTAGCTTGTACTAAAATAAATCTCTTTGCACCCTCATACATTCTTCATTGTACAAATTCAGAAGTTGCTAGGCTGAAGAAAAGTGAAGAATAAGGGGAATGGATCTGTGTGTGTGTGAGAGAGAGAGAGGTGACCTGGGACGCTAAAACAGAGCACAAGTGCAGCGCGACAACGGCTAGGGGCAGTTCCGTACTGGGAGAACAAAAAACCAAGCTATCATCAACCTGAGCACACTTAAGCAAACCCATCCCACACTACTACGCTTGAGCAACCTGAACTTGTTTACCCCACTAAACAGATAGTAGTCACCTTCAGGCATTCATTTTTTTAGTTTTATCCCGACTCTCCAATGATTAATGGACCCTAATATGGCATTCACCAGCTCTTGCACTCATTTCTATGTAAAACATATTATCTTTACATTAGGTCGAAAGAGACCAAGTACAAGGTGGCTGACAACTTGAGGAGGAGAGCACGAGGTGGAGGATCTGCACGAGAAGGAGCAGCACTCAAACCAGCAATAACGACACAACCTAGAGGAGCAGCAACTATAGATCGTGTCTATTCCACCGACCATCAATTAGCAACAAAGAACATAGCTAAAATTAACAAACCATAACCACATCCATGTCTTCCATCTTCGTTAGGTGGCCAAGGTCACAAAAATTTATGCGCACATCGAACATGTCACCACTTGCTGATCCAGTAGTGAAACGATAAATGAATCAGGAACATGTACACAACAGATGGCTAGAAGGTGGCGGGCGAGAGCGAGCAGAAGAGCACCTGAATGATGACGACAATGGCGATGTTCTTGGCCGGTGTCGTGGATTTGTCACGGCAGATGTCCTTAGTGTCAGGACTTAATCGCGAGGCCAACGCATCTATGTGGTAGCTTGAGAGGGGTTGATTGGAATCGAGAGACGCAATACAAGACAGGGATTTAGACAGCTTCGGGCCCCGGGAAACATCATCCGGTAAAAACCCTACATGCTGTTTGAGGCTAGGTCTCATTATCATCACGAGGGATTCGCCGTAAACCGGCTCTTCTCTTTGTGTCTAGCCCTAAGATTGTTTCTTTTTGCTTGTAGCTTGTCCCCTCTAACTCGTCCCTCTTTGGGGAGCCCTGCCCCTCCTTATATATGTTGAAGGGGCGGTTTACATGTGGAGTCCTATTAGGATTAGGACTAGTCTATCTTTAATACAAACCGGATACAAGTGTTGGTCTTAACTCCTTGTAAGGCAAATATTCCTTTCCTCTTGAACCGGCCCACAATGGTTGAGCCGGCCTTCATGAACCGCCAGACAGGCCGCCGGGTCTTGTTGCTCCTCTGGCCCGCCTGCCGGATTACCAATGAACTGTAAACTGTCTGGTCTGTGCAGGTCGCCGGTGAATCGCCAAGTCCGGCCGGATTATCCTTCCGGCCGGTTTACACCGCGGGGTATATCCCCGACATTAGCCCCCAGTTTAATTTGGATTCATCCATGTTAAACTGATCTGCAACATAAACACAAAAACAAATTCGTCGGGTTGTGCTCCATTTTAAATACTCTTGTAAACCGGCACTTGATCATCCTTAAATCCTTGTCATTTCTTCCTTCCAAGTTAATAACCATCTTCATAATCAATTTGCTTGCAGAAGATATTTGTAAATAAAGAATCCATTTGAATCGGCCTTCAATGCTTTGACAAAAATATTAGTCTCTGAAATATTCAACTGATATCCAGCCGGCTTGAAGATGTAAAACTTGCCGGTTTATGATTACCACCATTGTCTGGTTATAAAAACTGATAATTCCGGGTCATGATTGTTGCTAATGCCGGTTCATGATTATTGATGACGCCGGGTTACAGACACAGGGTCATAATGATTGGTGACGCCGGGTTAATCCAGTTTGCTCAAAACAGAGAATTTGAAAATAGTTCTTCGATAATAATATAATACCTGTAGCCCCCAAGTCTTGAGCAGAACAAAGTGATGGCTTAAGACTTGCTTCAATATAAATACTGCCACTTAAGAAGAAATCCATGTTGTTCATCCCAGTCCCTTAGTAAAAACTGAATACTCCATATTATGTAGTCCCCAAGTGCCGGGTTGTCATGCTTGCAGCAACCTGGGACTTTGTAATTGTCTTATACTCATAAAAACTTTAACCAGTGTAGCCCCCAAGGGTCGGGTCATTATGCAATAATGAGCAGGGACTTTGTAGGTATAATCATGTAGATTTGAGCAATGATGTGTAGCCCCCAAGGGCCGGCTCAGTAGGATAATATTGAGCTGGGACTTGATATATACTTCAATAAAAATAACACCATATGATGTAACCCTCATCATGGGACTTGAATCTACGTCCACAAGGTTAAGAGCCTTGTGCTTTACCAACTGAGCAGTGGACTCTTCAATATAATGAATAAAAAGCTTTGTACCTTCAACTGTTGACAGGAGCAATTGGTAGCCCCCAAGGGACGACTCATTATAATGTGATGAGTCGGGTCTTCAATAATATGAGCAGAAAATTACTTTGCATTAGCCCCCAAGTGTCATGGTGCATGCTTGCAGCGACATGAGACTTGCATGTAATCTCAATTTGAATAATGTAGCCCCAAGCGCCGGGTCATGAGCCTGCAGCGACTCGGGACTATTCCTTCCATTGTAGAATAAATCATATCCTTTGATAAAATAATAACTGTTGCGCTAAAGCGATTTTGAAAACTCAATAATACCAGTTACTAATAACCATAAAAATCCAGCCATGTTGGCTATTCAAGATAATATAATCCGGTATGAAAAATTCATCCAATATCATAATGAAAATTCAGCCAAATTTGGCTATTTGAATAATATAACCCAATCATTTATAAACGCATGATTCCAATGGCGCAATCCAAATATATACTGGCGACGTATAGTCCAAAGCCAGGCCGGTTTAATAAACTCCGGATAATTTCCCATCATATACTGGCGACTTATCGTCTTAAAGCCAGGCCGGTTTAATAAACACCGGATAATTTATCATCATGTTTTATTCAACCTGTCTCTGCATACAACAAGTTTAAAGTGTCCTGGCGGTTTACCGCCGGACGGGTCATAATGCCCAACATATAACCCAGGTTTATAACCAAGGCTGCACTTAAGAATAATCAAATATGAAATATATCATACCTGTGACATTGAATCACATTGTTGGCTTTACCAACTTGTTGTAGTAAGGATGATAATCCCAATCTTGAGTAATGATAACTCCTTTCATACTGTGCCGGTTTATGATAAACCGTACCGGGTTGTGATAAACACCAGTTTAACCATATATAATACTGGCGACTCGTAGTCAAACCAGACCGGGCTGATAGTCTCCGGATTATAACTTGATCCTGTATTGACAACTTGTAATTGAAAGCCAAGCCGGGTTAATGAACGCCGGTTTACTCCATAATAGGATGATAATAGAAAATCAAACCGGGCAGATGGCCCCCGGATTAAAGGGGAATCAAATTCATCGGCTGAATCGGAAAAAAGGGGTTTGTCGACATAAAAGAAATCCGACAAAAGCAAAGAAAAAACAAACCATGAAAATAACATGGAAGCAAAGGCAATGATAAAAAACCATTTGCAAAAATATGCTATACTGAGCTGATCAGATGGTATTACCATGGTCGGACAGGATCAAGGCCCCCAATAGGAGTGACAATGATTCAAGTCAGCCAGGTCCCCAAATGATTCGTGGCATATATGCCAGATCAAGAGGCGTGGCAATGGTTCGGGTTCGACCATGCCCCCAAGTGATTTTGTGGCCTTAGGCCGACCAAGAGGCATGACTGGTTCAGACTTGACCATGTCCCCAAATGATCTAGTGGCTGTCGCCTATCAAAGGGTGTTCGTTGGTTCGGACACGACCAAGGCCCCCAGTGATATATAAAAAGCAAATGTCAAGGGGTAAACCGGAGTCCGCTTTAAACAGAACCACTCCGTGTAACCTCGCATGATGAGAAAGACAGAGACCCCGCTTTATGAAGCAGAAGCCCCCATGCGATCAATAATATGTTAGGCCAATAAGGCAGGATACCCATGTTTGAACCGCGCATCATGGCAGCAGGTCCTCTTCGGCAATTTTTAACTTTTTGCAAGAGATAAATTCTTCTTGAATCGGGATCTTGAACCGGATATTGAGAGCTTCAAAGCTTTGTGGGAGACATCTTCCCCTTGAGCCGGATATTAAACCGGAATCCTTCTTTTTAAGCCGAAAATTTTCTAACGGCCTTTAAATTTGCACCAATATGGCGGTTTAGGGTCCTGCATTAGACAACTTTGCAAACCGGAGTAATTGCTGTTTTTAAAGAAAGCAATATATAATATAAAATATATTGGATGGATTTCACCTGATATATCACGCCAGGGGTTATCCACCGTGGAGTTGATGATCATCATGGTGAAGCTGAAATTAATCATGGCAGAGTCAGCCACGACGTTGTAAACCGGTACGGACGAGCGAGTCAATCGCAGGCGCAGTCCCGGCTAATTGATGTAGATCAGGTCACGATAGACGGACGATGAAAAGCGGCCGCGAAATTCGAGCGCGGCAGCGGTAGTCGGTGAAGGTGCGAGAGTCCACCACGACATTTAAACCGGTGCGAGCCTCCTGTCCATTGTACGACGCCACTTTTGTAGTGGACTTTGCCCTGCATAAAATATTTTGAAAGACAGAGTAACTGTTTTCAAACAAATTAATATGCGCTAATCAAATATAAAAAAGATAGCACCTGGCGACTTGTCAGACAAACGCGGGCATTGACAGTGGATGATATAGTCGGACGAAAAGTGTTCTCAGGTATATTTTGAACGTTGTCCGATCTTTTAATATCGCCGGACACGATTTGACAACCTCATTGAGTAATGTTTCCTGGATTGCTTTTTGCATGCACACAGATTCTTTTGTCCCGTCCCTTATATAGATAATTTAGTCTTGGACCCTGATTTAGCTTTTGCCCTTAAAGTAGCACTCCGGCATGCTGCATCGAAGGCTGTTCCATCTCCGGAGCTGCCGGTTTATTTTCTTCAAGCACTGTAGGAAAAACTGACGGACGATAGCCATTTTATTGTTGTCCGCTTTAATGCCGAGACAAGCACAGGTAAACTGTATTTCCAGTATGCTGCTCCGATTTGCAAAACTTCATCAGGTTTTATTTGTGACCCTTATGTCATGAAAACAGGAAAGATACTCCAATCAGCCCCCAGTTGATGCAACTGTGTTTTGGACCCTCTGTTAAACATCTTGTATATGACTTTTAATTCCTCCATGCTGCTTCAGCTAAATCCAGAAACACCGTTGTCTTCATAACTAGCACTATCTAGCAAACACAACTAGCACTCGCATCAGAGAAATTAAAAGTGCATGTGCTTCTCCCTTGACTCTGCTCCGTTTCAACATCATTTGCCATCTTTTCACGGCCACACCTGGTCTCGGCCACGGCGGGTCACGGCAGTAGCAGGTTGTCGAACCCCAGCAGCCCGGTGTTCGGCAAAGGCGGACCGCAGCAGCGATGGGAAGGTGAGAATCAGCGGCTTGGCAGTGGAGGAGGCGGAACCACATTGAAGGTGATCCATGGGGGCGGGTCACCGAGGCCGCGGGAGCAGAGGTGTTCTGCGGCGGCAGTAACCCGGCGCCAGTCTTCAGTAGCAGAGGGGGCCGAAAAAGGCCCGGTGTTTCAACATCGTTATGACAGGCGGCTTGGAGTAAGCTCCATCCTCTCCCGGTGCTCCACCGTGGAGAAGAAAACCCACCTCCTCCAAGCGCTAGTGCAAAAGTAATATTGGCGCACACCCCTTTGCGACACCTTTGTAACGAATACTGGTCCTGCGAAAAAAAAATACCACGTACCAGAATAATTGTGCTCAAACAATTTAATGTGTGCCGATAAAATGGACTGGATGAATATCACCTGCTGTATTTGGACGGGAGATGTTCGTGTAGACTGGTCAAATGACTCCATAGTCAAAATAAAGGCTAGCGTACTAGTACTTCCTCTGGGTTTTTTTTTCTTGGCGTTTTATGCTCAGCCCGCGTACCAAAGAGGTGGGGAACAAAAATCAGATTGTCTTGCCCCTAAATTGCTCTTTGCATGCGTTTCTCTTTCTTCAGCATCCGTGATGGTCTTTCAATTGTTGCTTTGCTAAATTCTCCTCTTCAAGAACTCAACAGGCGGCTGAAGTAGCGCCCTGGCGGGTCACGGCAGAGAGGAGACGGCAGCCCAAGGTCGGCAACGGCGGAAAACGGCCCGGCCGGGAAGGCTCAGCGGCTGCAACGGGGTGGCGCGGCGCAGGTACCGGCCATGGCAGAGGCGGCGGTGACCCGGTTGCTTCAACGTAGCAAAAACAGTACTGCAGGCTTGCTTTGGAGCCGCGGGCCACAACAGCGTAGGTGGGAGCACAAAGCGCAGCCGGCAGCCCGTCGGCGGCGGCTCGGCGATTTAACACGGAAAGGCTCGTAGGCAAGAGCTTGACCCGGTGGCGGCTCAGCGGCGGGAGGCCAAGGTGGCGCACGCAGAAGAAGCATCCGACCACGGTCGTTTAGAGGCGTGAGCCGGCGCGAAGTGCACGAGCGGGAGCTAAGGCTGTACAGGTAGCAGCAACTTGAGTTCTGCTTGGGGCGGTTCGAGTGTGGCCAGCGGTGGCGATTTGAAGACGGAGCCCAGTGACTTAGCGTGAAGCGGTTCAGTGCGAGACGGGCCACTTAAGCTCTGGCGGAGGCGACTCAACACAGAGGAGGGCAGCTCGACGGCAGAGGTTGAAGCCGGAGCCCAGCCGTGGCGGAATCTCGACCGGGGTGGGCCGGCGGCGTGGTCAAAGACTGAATCTGTGGCCAGTGCTCGTTTCCGGGTCGCGGCTGGCTATCCATGTCCGAGTCCATCTTCAGATCGTGGAGCGGTTGTGCTGTTTAACTGAACTTTTCCTTCTCAACCAACAACAAGTCTCTTGGGACTTTCCCTTGTCGTGGAGCACTAGTTGAATCCGGGTTGAAACTTTTTACTCTTCCCTTTCCTTTTTTTTCGTTGTCAATCCAATCCTCAATACTCACGGATGACCAACCTGACCATAGCTTTATGTGAGGTGTAGGAAAAGTACTACTTGGTTCAACACAGTATCAGACAAAATAGCAGATCGCTTTTTCTCGTAACATGCCGCAATGCCTTGATCATGTAGGAACTTGAGGAGGCAATTAATCTTGCCTTGGTTTCAAATGACAGTTGAATAAAAATTGACCTGGATTCGACGGATTATCTGGTCGTAGCGGCGCGCACCATGCAACCCTAATCTTTGAACTCAAACCTTCACCTGTCTAATCGCGAGCTCTTCGATCCTTGAAGAGATCCCTCCAACAACTCAACACCACCGTGCGCAGGCCCCACGGTGGGCGCCAACTGTCGTGGATTTGTCACGGCAGATGTCCTTAGTGTCAGGACTTAATCGCGAGGCCAACGCATCTATGTGGTAGCTTGAGAGGGGTTGATTGGAATCGAGAGACGCAACACAAGACAGGGATTTAGACAGCTTCGGGCCCCGGGAAACATCATCCGGTAAAAACCCTACATGCTGTTTGAGGCTAGGTCTCATTATCATCACGAGGGATTCGCCGTAAACCGGCTCTCCTCTTTGTGTCTAGCCCTAAGATTGTTTCTTTTTGCTTGTAGCTTGTCCCCTCTAACTCGTCCCTCTTTGGGGAGCCCTGCCCCTCCTTATATATGTTGAAGGGGCGGTTTACATGTGGAGTCCTATTAGGATTAGGACTAGTCTATCTCTAATACAAACCGGATACAAGTGTTGGTCTTAACTCCTTGTAAGGCAAATATTCCTTTCCTCTTGAACCGGCCCACAATGGTTGAGCCGGCCTTCATGAACCGCCAGACAGGCCGCCGGGTCTTGTTGCTCCTCTGGCCCGCCTGCCGGATTACCAATGAACTGTAAACTGTCTGGTCTGTGCAGGTCGCCGGTGAATCGCCAAGTCCGGCCGGATTATCCTTCCGGCCGGTTTACACAGCGGGGTATATCCCTGACAGCCGGCGCTGCTCCGGCGAGGGGCGTCACTCCGGCGAGGAGGAGGCCCGTGCGGCGAGGAGGCTGGATCCTGAGTGGCCGGACCTCCCGCGGCCGGATCCGGGCGCGAGGCGGCGTGGGGAGACGGAGGCGACGCGGGGACGTGGGTGGGGCGCAAAGGAGCTCGGTGCTTGGCTCCCATGGCGGTGGCGGATCTCGAGGTCGGGGCGACCGACGACAAGTCTTCCGCGGCGGGGCAGCGAGCTTGTGGGGAGGTGGCGGCGCACACCAGCGGGTGGAGGCGAGGTGGCGTAGCGGCGCGGGGTCGAGGGAGGCCGTCGTAGCTGCTCGCGCGAGGGGATAGAGGTAGAGGTGGAGAGAGAGGGGATAGAGATAGAGGAGGTGGGGGAAACGAGTTTTCTTTTACCCGCAAAAAAAAGATAGCCCACTTCTTTGTCGTCCGCCAGAAGATGGCAAAGAATCTTTGCCGTCCGCCAGAAGATGGCACAGAGGGGGTGGATATAGGCAACCGCTGGCACCTCTTTGCTGTCCGCTGGCAGATGGCAAAGATTCTTTGCCATCTGCTAGCAGACGGCAAAGAAACGGCAGATGGCAAAGACCTTCTTTGCCGTCTGCCAGTTCTTTGCCGTCCGCTGTTTGGTAGCTGAGGGCAAAGACCTTCTTTGCCGTCTGCCAGCAGACGGCAAAGAATTGGCTGACGGCAAAATCACTGATTCCAGTAGTGGAAAGAGGAGAGAAGAGAAGGAAGGAGGGGGGCGCCCCCCTTCCCCTTGTCCAATTCGGACTGGGCAAGGGGGGCACCTCTGGCCGGCCCTATCTCTTCTCCACTAAGGCCCATTGTGGCCCATTAATCCCTCAGGGGTTCCGGTAACCTCCCGGTACTTCGGAAAATACCCGATACACTTCGGAACCATTCCGACATCTGAATGTAACCTTCCAATATATCAATCTTTATGTCTCGATCATTTCGAGACTCCTCGTCAAGTTCGTGATCTCATTCGGGACTCCGAACAACCTTTGGTACATCAAATCACATAACTCATAATACATATCGTCATCGAACATTAAGTGTGCGGATCCTAGGGATTCGAGAACTATGTAAACATGACCGAGACACATCTCTAGTCAATAACCAATAGCGGAAGCTTGATGCTCATATTGGCTCCTACATATTCTACGAAGATCTTTATCGGGCAAACCGCATAACAACATACATTGTTCCCTTGTCATCGCTATGTTACTTGCCCGGGATTCGATCATCGGTATCATCATACCTAGTTCAATCTCGTTACCGGCAAGTCTCTTTACTCGTTCTGTAATGCATCATCCTGTGACTAAGTCATTGGTCACATTGCTTGCAAGGCTCATGGTGATGTGCATTACCAAGAGGGCCCAAAGATACCTCTCTGATACACGGAGTGACAAACCCTAATCTAGGTCTATGCCAACTCAACAAACACCATCGGAGACACGTGTAGAGCATCTGTATAATCACCCAGTTACATTGTGATGTTTGATAGCACACAAGGTGTTCCTCCGGTATTTGGGAGTTGCATAATCTCATATCTAAGGAACATGTATAAGTCATGAAGAAAGCAATAGCAATAAACTAAACGATCATAGTGCTAAGCTAACAGATGGGTCTTGTCCATCACATCATTCTCTAATGATGTGATCCCGTTCATCAAATGACAACACATGTCTATGGCTAGGAAACTTAACAATCTTTGATTAATGAGCTAGTCAACTAGAGGCATACTAGGGACACTTTGTTTGCCTATGTATTCACACATGTACTAAGTTTCCGGTTAATACAATTCTAGCATGAATAATAAACATTTATCATGATATAAGGAAATATAAATAACAACTTTATTATTGCCTCAAGGGCATATTTCCTTCAATCTTTCCATAACATGCTCAAGAGTCAAAGTTGTCATTAACCATAAGGGGTGGTGAGCCTACTAAATTTCCCATAGAATTGAAAGCATCAAGAGAGGGACACATCAAGAAATTTCCACCGGTAATCATATCAAGGACGAATCTATACCAAGTGGTGATGCCGACTGAGGGAGTCCTGGATTAAGGGGTCCTCGGATGGTCAGGCTATGTGACATGGGCCGGACTGATGGGCCGTGAAGATACAAGATAGAAGGCCTTCCCCCGTGTCCGGATGGGACTCTCCTTTGTGTAGATGGCAAGTTTGGTGATCGGATGTGTAGTTTCCTTTCTTTGTAAACCGACTCTGTACAACCCTAGCCCCATCCGGTGTCTATATAAACCAGAGGGTTTAGTCCGTAGAGGCTAAGACAAATCATACATACTAGACATCTAGTGTTTAGCCATTACGATCTAGAGGTAGATCAACTCTTGTAACCCCTATACTCATCAAAGTCAATCAAGTAGGAAGTAGGGTATTACCTCCATTAAGAGGGCCCGAACCTGAGTAAACATCGTGTCCCCTGCCTCCTGTTACGTTCCATCCTCAGATGCATAGTTCGGGACCCCCTACCCGAGATCTGCTGGTTTTGACACTGACATTGGTGCTTTCATTGAGAGTTCCTCTGTGTTGACAACAAAAGGATCGATGGCTCGCCTTGTCATCAATGACAAAATCATCTCTGCAAGGGCCATAGTTCCTGGGCAGATCCTCCAGCTCGGCAGTTTTACCATGGGTGCTCGCTCGGTCATTAAGCCAAAGGCGGTCCCCCAAATTACCAAAATCATCTCCGCATTGGCCTCGAACACTCCGACAAGATGGATCCGGCAGATATTTCGTCTTTGAACGAACTGCTAGATCGCATCGCCGCCCTGGGGTTCGCAATAGACTATGATCGGATTGGGATTAAACCCAGTCAGAGGGAAATCAGGTCCCCATCGATCACCCATCTGACGGCAGTTGTAGAGGAACAAGCCGAGGATACCTCTCCCCCTATGCTGAGAACAAGCTATGTTCGGATTTCTGAGCCTTGCGAGCCAGATACCCATCTTCGGGAAGAGACCTCCGGTCCACCAAACATAGAACTAGGCGTTGATCCTAAAAACTCCCAGGACACTCCAGATCCCGGGCTAGTAACCTCAAAAAATCTTTAATCTCCGGATTCCACAGTGGGTCAGGGTTCAGATTTAAGCCCGCCCACCCACCATAGGCAATACTCCCCAAGAAATTCCGGTCCTCCGGACATATGCGACCTAATGTACGTACGGTAGCAACCTCAGGAAATAGTCCATCACTTTTGGGCCAGATTCCTCCGTGTTAAAAACAAGATCAAAGATTGTTGCGACGACGACGCGGTTCCAGTATTCTGCCGCAATTGTACAAACGAGGGGATCCTCAATGCCCTCAACCAACGCCGCATACTGCACTTTGCAGAATTGGCGCACATAGTACAAAAATATTGCGCAATGGAAAACGCTTGGAAAGCCCAGACAGCCTGGTGGGAACCACCCGCCTTTAAGCCACCCACCGGACGGGCAAAAAGGATGCACCCTCGCGGGGCACCCGATCATCATCCTATGGACAAGAAAATTAAGCCCTTAACGGGGAATAGAACTGTCCTTGATGAATGGCTCGACAAGCCCTGTTAGATACACACAACGCTGAATGCCGAACCAACGCGCATCCTTCGGGCATGTTGGGTACTCCGGCAGGTGGCTAAGAGTGGTGAGGCTATCCTCACAAATACAACCTCAGAGAAATACTCTCCGGAGGACGACAATCTCAACATCTTTATGGTCTTCGAGACCTTTTCTTCAAATAATCGGCGTAAAAGGGCACTCCGCGACCTCACCAAAATCAACCAAATAGACACAGTAAATCCTTGGAACGATACGGCGATAACTTTCGCCACCAACGACGAACCAAGGGCTTGATCAGTCCGCGCACCAGCCGATTTGGTCTTCAACCCAATCATCGACGGCTTTCGGCTTACTAAAGTGCTCATGGACGATGGCAGCGGACTGAACCTCATCTACAAAGACATGCTCGACAAAATGCAAATATACAAGATCCGCATCGAGCAAAGCAGTACAACCTTTCGAGGCATTATCCCTAGTCGAGAAGCGCGATGCTCGGGGAAAATTAAACTTGATGTGGTATTCGGCATGCCGTAGAACTACAGGTCCGAAGAGTTAATCTTCCACGTGGCACCTTTCAACAGCGGATATCACGCCCTATTGGGGCAAGACACATTCACATGCTTTCAAGCCATCCCCTTTATGTGTACATGAAGCTCAAAATGCTCGGGCCCAACAGAGTTATCACTATCACCAGTGATCCAGACATAGCACTCTGCGCCGGAAACAAAACCGCATCCTTGGCCCTCGAGGCATTATTCGAGGCCCTTGCTACCAAGGAGCTTACCACTCAGCGCTCCACAGTGGATAGAGACGATGTAATCCTTGATAAAAGGCCTAAGTCCACTTCTTTCAAGCCAGCAGACAAAATAGTCAAATTCCAAGTTCACCCGACGGATCCTAATAAAACAATAGCCATTGGAGCACAGCTAGATCCGATGGTCGACGCCGCTCTAAGACCTTTCCTGCGCGAGAATTGGGACATATTTGCCTGGCATCCTTCGGATATGCCAGGAATCCCACGCAGACTGGCCGAACACAACCTCAACATAATAAAGGGGTTCAAGCCAGTCAAGCAAACGCTGCGGCGATTTTCCGAACCCAGGCGACAAGCTATGTGGGAGGAGCTAGCCAAACTACTTGAAGTCGGGTTCATTAGAGAGATCAAACACCCGGATTGGCACCAAACCTGGTCATGGTGCCAAAGAAGGATAAATCCTGGCACCTTTGTGTCGATTTCAAAGGCCTCAACAAGGCCTGACCTAAGGACCCCTTCCCACTGCCCCGCATTGACCAAATTATTGATGCAACTACAGGACACGATTTACCGTGTTTCCTCAACACATACTCCGGATACCATCAGATTAATATGAAAGAATCCGATCAGGCCGCAACGACATTCATTACTCCGTATGGGCCTTTCTGCTTCAACACTATGCCTTTCAGACTCAAAAACGTCGGCGCCACTTATCAACGCATGATTCAAACATTCCTGGAAAAATAAATTGGCAAGACGGTGGAGGCATATGTGGACGACGTTGTCATCAAGACTAAGCATGTTGAATCATTGGTGGACGATCTGTGACTCACATTTGACAACCTCCGGACATACGATATCCAACTCAATCCAGAAAAATATGTCTTCAGCGTCCTAGCCAAAAAACTTCTCAGGTTCATCATGTCCAACAGAGGAATTGAAGCAAACCCAGCAAAAATTCGGGCCTTGACACAATTGGCAACGCCAACAGACTTAAAACAAGTCCAAAAGCTCGCGGGATGCGTGGCAGCATTGAGCCGTTTCATCTCTAGACTTGGAGAAAAGGCACTACCACTTTATCGCCTGCTCCGACACACTGACCACTTTGAGTGGACGGATGCGGAAATAGCCGGATTGGAAGAAATAAAAACCTTGTTAGCAAACAACCCAATCCTTGCCGTACCAAACGTCAGCGAGCCTATGTTGCTCTACATATCCGCAACTCACCAGGTGGTGAGTGTTGTGCTTGTCGTCGAGCGAGAGGAAGAGGGACACAAATTCCCACTTCAAACACCGGTGTATTATGTATCGGCGGTCCTTACACCATGCAAATCCCGATACCTGCACTATCAAAAGATAGCCTGTGCGGTCTACATGGCATCTCGGAAGCTGCGGCATTACTTTCAAGAGTGCTCGATCACGGTGGCTTCCAAAGTTCCACTCAACAACATCATAAACAACCGAGATGCCACCGTCCGCATTGCCAAATGGCCTATCAAACTCTTTCCATTTGAAATAACATACAAGCCACACCGAGCTATTAAATCTCAGGTGTTGGCTGACTTCGTCGCCGAATGGACAGAAGCCGAACTCCCTAAAGAGTACATCACATACTCCAACTAGGTGATGTACTTTGACGACTCTAAAATGTTAGCCGGACTGGGGGCTAGTGTCATCTTAACATCCGCTACAGGGACACAGTCCGCTACGTATTACAGATCATGTATACGGACTTCAATAACGCGGCCGAATATGAAGCTCTACTGCATGGACTTTGGATGGCCATTTCTATGGGCATACAATGCCTTGAGGTGCGAGGGGATTCGAACCTCGCGATATCTCAAATCAATGGAGAATTCGATGCAAAAGATCCGAAGATGGCGGCCTACCGCAACGCAGTACTCAAAATATCGGCCCGGTTCGAGGGGCTTGAATTTCACCATGTGGCTCGAGATAGTAATCAGGCAACAGACATCCTTGCTCGCATGGGCACTAAACGCGACCCCGTCCCACCTAACACCTTTGTGGAAAGGCTTTTCAACCCATCTGTGGTATGGCAGGACGAGAGCGGGAATACCAGCCCGGTGCCGATTGCACCCTCGTATGCCGAACACGATTCCGATATCATTGGGGGCTCGGGAACTAAACAAACGCCTTCCGCCCATGTAATCATGGCGGTTATTGCTCCATGGACAGAACCCTTCTTAGCCTACCTCAATAGACAGGAGCTCCCCGATGACCAGAACGAGGCCCGTCGCATAGTCCAACGCTCTAAAGCCTATAAAGTTCATGAAGGTGAGCTCTACAAGAAGAGCACTACTGGAGTCCTTCAAAGATGTATCTCCGAAGAGGAGGGGCGGCAACTCTTGGCCGAAATACATGCTGGCCTCAGCGGCCATCACGCCGCAGCTCGGGCCCTTGTAAGCAAGGCCTTCCGTACATGTTTCTTCTGGCCCACGGCCCGAGTAGATGCACAGACCCTTATACAACGTTGTGGCGGGTGCCAGCTCTTTGCCAATCAAAGCCATATGCCGCCCACATCCCTAAGAACAATCCCCATTACTTGGCCTTTCATGGTCTGGGGGCTAGACATGGTCAGACCCCTTAAAGGGGGAAGCCATAAGAAGAAATATTTACTGGTTATGGTGATAAATTCACTGAGTGGATAGAGGCCAAACCAGTAAAAATGGTTGAAGCCGGACCAGTGATAGATTTCATCTCCGATGTTGTACACCGTTATGGTATCCCACATAGCATTATCATGGTTAACGGCTCTAATTTCATAGCCGATGAGGTGAAAAATTGGTGTGCTAATCTAGGTATTAAACTCAATTATGCCTCCGTGTATCACCCCCAAAGAAACGGTCAATTTGAACGGGCCAATGGCCTGATACTGAGCGGCATCAAACCCAGACTGGGTCGAGGAGTCAGATAAACACTGGGTCGAGGAGCTTGACTCCGTACTCTGGGGGCTGCGGACCACGCCCAACCGCATGACCGGATACACATCATTCTTCATGGTGTACGGCGCAGAGGCTGTCTTCCCTGCGATATTATTCATGATTCACCCCAAGTGCGCATGTATGAGGAGAGAGAGGCCAAGCTCGATTGGCAGGATGACTTAGATGGCCTAGTGGAGGAGCGCGATGTCGCAAAAGCCCGTTCCGAATTCTATCAATAACAAGCTCAAAGATAACAAAGCAGAGAAGTGCGGGTAAAGACTTATAATGTCGGTGAACTCGTTCTACGCCTACCAGAGAAGAAAAAGTACAAGCTCAAACCAAATGGGAGGGTCCCTTCATTATAGATGAAGTTCTCACTAGAGGAGCCTACCGCCTTTGCAATGCATCGGATAATCGCTTAGAGTCGAACTCATGGAACATTGCCAGGCTCCGAAGATTCTACGCCTAACACATACCTTTGTTCGTTCCCTTCTTTCTCCTTTTCAATTTTTTCCTTTTTTCGTTTTTATACGATTTCTAGCGTGTGTTTGGGTAAGCTGCACACTTAAGGGGTATACATCCTTAAATGTACACTCCCCACCATAACTGGGGGCTTCTCTCAATAGAAGCTTATTATTATTTTGAGCATAAGGCTCACCATATATATGTGTTGTTTGCTCATATACGTCCTGTCTTCGCCATTATATGCACCTCTATGACTTAATCTTTTGCCAAGCTGGGTTGCCTGGCTCTTGTGCTTATGCCTACGTTCCCGCTTGTTCGGATAGGACATAAAGGGAGCACCTCTGCGATTGTTACAACCAGTTCATCCAGACATGTACCTCAGACGGGTGAAGCCGAAAGCTAGCGTTCTTATGGGAATAATTGGTCGGCGGACAAACAGCAAACTGCCTTCATTGCAATATAAACTATAAAAATATAAAAACTCATGTGATTCTTTCGCATCACGGCTTAGGCATGCATAAATAACGCATGCTAACCCAGGGAGAGGAACTCCTAATGGAACTATTCTCTCTGGAAGATGTTTCTTACTATAAAAAGTAATATAACATAACTCCCCAAATACAGTTTGTCTGTTCAAGCACTATGACCAGATTGCCTGGTTTCCGAACATACTTGGTGTTTCCCATAGGTATAGTATTCGGAAACACTCCAACCCTTGGGTTTCAGAGGTAGAAGCGGAAGGTTTTCCATGACAATTTTTTCCAGTTCAGACGGAGATAAGTTTGGTGATAAAGTACATTGTTACATGGAGTCAAATGCCTACTCTTTATCTATACCATCTATCAGGCTGTCTAGTTTACAGTCCTGTTGTGAAAATTTGGCTGCTGTCTTTACTTGGTCATACACCAAGCTAACAGGAATTTCTTGTCCATCTGGTCCCCGAGGTCCGACCCGGGCCATATGATTTGGATCAAGTCTGGTATACCGTGTCTTCACCATGGCCCAGGCTTCTCGTGTGCCTTCTCGACACGATGATGTCTTCCATAGTTCAAAGCGGCGTTGAGCTCCCTTGAATAAATTCAAAAGCTCCTCCATAATTTCTGGAGGAGAATCGGATGGCCATAAAGCCTTAGCCATGTTCCCCATGGCTTTCCGAGCTCGCTCGTGCACTTTGGATAGCTCTTGCAGCAAGTCGCCTTGAAATCCGGACACTTCTCCCTCGGGCCTCCCAGTTAACAATCCTATAGGAACAATCTCGTAAACTTTTCCATCTGGGGACCGTATGAAATTTGGATAAAGGACATACTAAATATGTCGCCTTTCAGCTTTCTGTTCTCCTTCAGGGCATCCGATAGTTGGGCTCGTATGTCCTTTAGCTCTTCGGCTTGCTTGATGTGTGCATCCTGCAGTTTGTTCTTCTCATTAATGGTACGTGTTAATACACGTTGACCAGCGGCTTCTTGCCCTTCGGCATGTTGTTTGTCCGCCTGAGCAGCCTTCAACATCTCCTCCAACTGATCTGCCGATCCTGCAGTTGTAAACAAAACAATGCATATTTAAAAATCATTGTTGGCGTAGAATCATATTTTCTGGACACTGTTGTGCTTACCATCAGGTGCCTTCTTGGATTTCTTCAAATTTTCCAGTTCAGCGGTGACAACAGTTAGCTTGGTCCAACATTCTTCAAGCTCCTTGGACAGCATGTTATTTTTCACCATGAGTACCTAATGATACAACGACCCTTAAATCAGTTGGGCCAACTGCTTCAAGTCTCGGGGGCTACTGGCATATGATTATTGAATCTACTCAAAGTTTTCTACCTGCATATCCTTTGAAAGATGTTGAGTGGTGATACGTCCATTTTGCATCATGCTTTTATATCGATATTTATTGCATTATGGGTTGTTATTACACATTATGTCACAATACTTATGCCTATTCTCTCTTATTTTACAAGGTTTACATGAAGAGGGAGAAAGCCGACAGCTGGGATTCTGGGCTGGAAATGGAGCAAATATTAGAAACCTATTCTGCATAGTTCAAAAGTCCTGAAACTTCACGGAAGTTATTTCAAAATATATAAAAAATACTAAGCGACAAACATTCCAGAGGGGGGCACACCCTGGCCACGAGGGTGGGGGCGCGCCCCCGTGCCTCGTGGGCTCCCTGGTGGCCCTCCGATGCCCATCTTCTGCTATATGTGGTATTTCGTCGAGGAAAAAATCATAAGCAAGCTTTGGGGAAGAAACTCCACCGCCACGAGGCGGAACCTTGGCGAAACCAATCTAGGGCTCCGGCGGAGCTGTTCTGGCGGGGAAACTTCCCTCCAGGAGGGGGAAATCATCACCATCGTCATCACCGATGATCCTCTCATCAGGAGGGGGTCAATCTCCATCAACATCTTCACCAGCACCATCTCATCTCAAACCCTAGTTCATCTCTTGTATCCAATCTTTGTATTCAAACCTCAGATTGGTACCTGTGGGTTGCTAGTAGTGTTGATTACTCCTTGTAGTTGATGCTAGTTGGTTTACTTGGTGGAAGATCATATGTTCAAATCCATTATGCATATTAATACCCCTCTGATTATGAACATGAATATGCTTTGTGATTAGTTATGTTTGTTCCTGAGGACATGGGAGAAGTCTTGCTATAAGTAGTCATGTGAATTTGGTATTCGTTCGATATTTTGATGAGATGTATGTTGTCATCCCTCTAGTGGTATCATGTGAACGTCGACTACATGACACTTCACCATTGTTTGGGCCTAGAGGGAGGCATTGGGAAGTAATAAGTAGATGATGGGTTGCTAGAGTGACAGAAGCTTAAACCCTAGTTTATGTGTTGCTTCGTAAGGGGCTGATTTGGATCCATATGTTTCATGCTATGGTTAGGTTTACCTTAATACTTCTGTTGTAGTTGCGGATGCTTGCAATGGGGGTTAATCATAAGTGGGATGCTTGTCCAAGTAAGGACAGTACCCAAGCACCGGTCCACCCACATATCAAATTATCAAAGTACCGAACGTGAATCATATGAACGTGATGAAAACTAGCTTGACGATAATTCCCATGTGTCCTCGGGAGCGCTTTCCTTCATATAAGAGTTTGTCCAGGCTTGTCCTTTGCTACAAAAAGGATTGGGCCATCTTGCTGCACCTTATTTACTTTTATTACTTGCTACTCGTTACAAATTACCTTATCACAAAACTATCTGTTACCGATAATTTCAGTGCTTGCAGAGAATACCTTACTGAAAACTGCTTATCATTTCCTTCTGCTCCTCGTTGGGTTCGACACTCTTACTTATCGAAAAGGCTACGATAGATCCCCTACACTTGTGGGTCATCAAGACTCTTTTCTGGCGCCGTTGCCGGGGAGTGAAGCGCCTTTGGTAGGTGGAATTTGGTAAGGAAAAATTTATATAGTGTGCTGAAATTTACTGTCACTTGTTACTATGGAACATAATCCTTTGAGGGGCTTGTTCGGGGTATCTTCACCCCGACCAGTAGAGCAAAGAGTTGCTCCTCAACCTACTGAACCTACTGAAAATGTTTACTTTGAAATTCCTTCGGGTATGATAGAGAAACTGCTAGCTAATCCTTTTGCAGGAGATGGAACATTGCATCCCGATTTACACTTAATCTATGTGGATGAAGTTTGTGGATTATTTAAGCTTGCAGGTATGCCCGAGGATGTTATCAAGAAGAAGGTCTTCCCTTTATCTTTGAAGGGAGAGGCATTGACATGGTATAGGCTATGTGATGATATGGGATCATGGGACTACAAGCGATTGAAATTGGAATTTCATCAGAAGTTTTATCCTATGCATCTTGTTCATCGTGATCGTAATTATATATATAATTTTTGGCCTCGCGAAGGAGAAAGCATCTCTCAAGCTTGGGGGAGGCTTAAGTCAATGTTATATTCATGCCCCAATCATGAGCTCTCAAGAGAAATGATTATTCAAAAAAATTATGCTCGGCTTTCTCTCAGTAATCGCTCCATGCTCGATACTTCTTGTACTGGATCTTTTTTGATGAAGACTATTGAATTCAAATGGGATTTATTGGAAAGAATTAAATGCAACTCTGAAGATTGGGACCTCGACGAAGGTAAGGAGTCAGGTATAACACCTAAGTTTGATTGTGTTAAATCTTTTATGGATACTGATGCTTTCCATGAATTTAGCACTAAATATGGACTTGACTCTGAGATAGTAGCTTCTTTCTATGAATCCTTTGCTACTCATGTTGATCTCCCTAAGGAGAAGTGGCTTAAATATCATACTCCCATCGCAGTAAAATTAGTTGAACCTATTAAAGTTGAAGAAAAGACTATCACTTATAATGTTAATCCTATTGTTCCTACCGCTTATATGAGAAACCACCTTTCCCTGTTAGAATAAAGGATCATGCTAAAGCTTCAACTGTGGTTAACAAAAGTAATATTAAGACACCTAATACCCCTGAGCAAATTAAAGTTGAACCTAGTATTGCTATGGTTAAAGATCTCTTGGCCGATAATGTTGATGGGCATGTTATTTACTTCTGCAATGAAGCGACTAGAATTGTTAGACCTGATGCTAAAAATAAACATAGACCTGTTCTAGGCATGCCTGTTATTTCTGTTAAAATAGGGGATCATTTCTATCATGGCGTATGTGATATGGGTGCTAGTGCAAGCGCAATACCCCATTCCTTATACCAAGAAATTATGCATGATATTGCACCTGCTGAGATAGAAGAGATAGATGTTACAATTAAGCTTGTCAGTAGAGATACTATTTCACCAGTTGGGATTGTTAGAGATGTTGAAGTCTTGTGTGGGAAAGTTAAATACCTTGCTGATTTTCTTGTTCTTGGTTCCCCACAAGATGACTTTTGTCCCATTATATTTGGTAGACCCTTCTTGAATACTGTTAATGCTAAGATAGACTGCAATAAGGATATTGTTTCTGTTGGTTTAGGGGATATGTCTCATGAGTTTAATTTTGCTAAATTTCGTAGACAACCCCATGATAAAGAATTGCCTAGTAAAGATGAAATTATTGGTCTTGCTTCTATTGTTGTGCCTCCTACTGATCCTTTAGAACAATATTTGCTAGACCATGAAAATGATATGTTCATGAATGAAAGAAGGGAAATAGATGAAGTATTCTTTAAACAGGGACCTATTCTGAAACACAACTTGCCTGTTGAAATCCTAGGGGATCCTCCTCCACCCAAGGGTGATCCCGTGTTTGAGCTTAAACCATTGCCTGATACTCTTAAATATGCTTATCTTGATGAAAAGAAGATATATCTGTTATTATTAGTGCTAACCTTTCAGAGCATGAAGAAGAGAGATTATTGAAAACTCTGAAGAAGCACCGTGCTGCTATTGGATATACTCTTGATGATCTTAAGGGCATTAGTCCCACTCTATGTCAACACAAAATAAATTTGGAGAAAGATGCCAAACCAGTTATTGATCACCAACGACGGCTAAATCCTAAGATGAAAGAAGTGGTAAGAAATGAAATATTAAAGCTCCTTGAAGCAGGTATAATTTATCCCGTTGCTGATAGTCAGTGGGTAAGTCATGTCCATTGTGTCCCTAAGAAGGGAGGTATTACTGTCGTTCCTAATGATAAAGATGAATTGATTCCACAAAGAATTATTACAGGTTATAGGATGGTAATTGATTTCCGCAAATTAAATAAAGCTACTAAAAAGATCATTACCCTTTGCCTTTCATTGATCAAATGCTAGAAAGATTATCCAAACATACACATTTTTGCTTTCTAGATGGTTACTCTGGTTTCTCTCAAATACCTGTGTCAGCTGATGATCAGGAAAAGACTACTTTTACTTGCCCTTTCGATACCTTTGCTTATAGACGTATGCCTTTTGATTTATGCAATGCACCTGCTACCTTTCAAAGATGCATGATGGCTATATTCTCTGACTTTTGTGAAAAGATTTGTGAAGTTTTCATGGATGATTTCTCTGTTTATGGATCCTCTTTTGATGATTGCTTGAGCAACCTTGATCGAGTTTTGCAGAGATGTGAAGAAACTAACCTTGTCTTGAATTGGGAGAAGTGCCACTTTATGGTTAATGAAGGTATTGTCTTGGGGCATAAAATTTCTGAAAGAGGTATTGAAGTTGACAAAGCTAAAGTTCATGCTATTGAAAAGATGCCATGTCCCAAGGACATCAAAGGTATAAGAAGTTTCCTTGGTCATGCGGGTTTTTATAGGAGGTTCATTAAGGACTTCTCAAAAATTTCCGGCCTCTGACTAACCTATTACAAAAAGATATTCCTTTTGTCTTTGATGATGATTGTGTAGAAGCATTTGAAATACTTAAGAAAGCCTTGATTTCTGCACCTATTGTCCAGCCACCTGATTGGAATTTACCCTTTGAAATCATGTGTGATGCTAGTGATTATGTTGTAGGGGTTGTTCTAGGACAAAGAGTTGATAAGAAATTAAATGTTATTCAATATGCTAGTAAAACTCTAGACAATGCCCAAAGAAATTATGCTACTACTGAAAAGGAATTCTTAGCAGTGTATTTGCTTGTGATAAGTTCAGACCTTATATTGTTGATTCTAAAGTAACTATTCACACTGATCATGCTTCTATTAAATACCTTATGGAAAAGAAAGATGCTAAACCTAGACTTATTAGATGGGTTCTCTTGCTACAAGAATTTGATTTGCATATTATTGATAGAAAGGGAGCTGAGAATCCCGTTGCAGACAACTTGTCTAGGTTAGAGAATGTTCTTGATGACCCACTACCTATTGATGATAGCTTTCCTGATGAACAATTAAATGTCATAAATGCCTCTCGTACTGCTCCATGGTATGTTGATTATGCTAATTACATTGTTGCTAAATTTATACAACCTAGTTTCACATACCAGCAAAAGAAAAAGTTCTTCTATGATTTAAGACATTACTTCTGGGATGACCCACATCTTTATAAAGGAGTAGATGGTGTCATTAGACGTTGTGTAACTAAGCATGAACAGGAACAGATCCTACGTAAGTGTCACTCCGAGGCTTATGGAGGACACCATGCTGGAGATAGAACTGCACATAAGGTATTGCAATCTAGTTTTTATTGGCCTACTCTCTTCAAGGATGCCCGTAAGTTTGTCTTATCCTGTGATGAATGTCAAAGAATTGGTAATATTAGTAGACGTCAAGAAATGCCTATGAATTATTCACTTGTTATTGAACCATTTGATGTTTGGGGCTTTGATTATATGGGACCTTTTCCTTCCTTTAATGGGTATACACATATTTTAGTTGTTGTTGATTACGTTACTAAGTGGGTAGAAGCTATTCCAACTAGTAGTGTTGATCATAACACCTCTATTAAGATGCTTAAAGAAGTTATTTTCCCAAGGTTTGGAGTCCCTAGATATCTAATAACTGATGGTGGTTCACATTTTATTCATGGAGCCTTTCGCAAAATGCTTGCTAAGTATGATGTTAATCATAGAATTGCATATCCATATCACCCGCAGTCTAGTGATCAAGTAGAACTTAGCAATAGAGAGCTTAAATTAATTTTGCAAAAGACTGTTAATAGATCTAGAAATAATTGGTCCAAGAAACTTGATGATGCATTATGGGCTTATAGAACTGCATATAAAAATTGTATGGGTATGTCTCCATATAAAATGGTTTATGGTAAAGCATGTCACTTACCTCTTGAATTAGAAGATAAGGCATATTGGGATATTAAAGAGCTCAACTATGACTTCAAACTTGCTGGTGAGAAGAGGCTTTTTGACATTAGCTCACTTGATGAATGGAGAACACAGGCTTATGAAAATGCCAAGCTATTTAAAGAAAAAGTTAAAAGATGGCATGACAAAAGGATACAAAAGCGTGAGTTTAATGTAGGTGATTATGTGTTGCTATACAACTCTCGTTTAAGATTTTTGCAGGCAAACTTCTCTCTAAATAGGAAGGTCCCTACGTTATCGAGGAGGTCTATCGTTCTGGTGCCATAAAAATCAACAACTTCGAAGGCACAAATCCGAAGGTGGTGAACGGTCAAAGAATCAAACATTATATCTCAAGTAATCCTATAAATGTTGAAATTAATATTATTGAAACCGTAACGCCGGAGGAATACATAAGGGGCGCTTTCCGGAATGTTTCAGACTCTGAAAAGAAATAGGTACGTGGTACGGTAAGTAAACCGACTCCAAAATAGTTCTAATGACAATTTCTCTCTGTTTTGGAATATTTAAGAATATAGGAAAATAAGAAGCAGACCGAAAAGGACACGAGGCTTCCACGAGGGTGGAGGGCGCGCCCCCCTGCCTCGTGGGCACCTCGTGTGCTCTCCGGACTTTGTTTTCTTGCACGGTACTTCTTTTGGTCGGTAAAAATTCATTATATAATATCCCGAAGGTTTTGACCACTGTATCACGCAAATATCTATTGTCTTTGTTTCGAGCTGTTATTCTGACAAATCTAGGCCGCCATGTCATCTTCAAGTGCCCCCAAGGACAAGTTCTTCGAGAAGGTCATCAACCCTACCTCGCGGAGGTGCTGCAACACCCTCAAACCATTGAGATGCGTGAGGGGTTGTTTCACATCCGCGATGTTGAAGGACCAAGGAGGACCGGAAGCATGGAGATAAGGCTCGAGGCAATGGAGCAACAAGTTTTCAAGTGTCAGGAGATGGTGGAGCATGGACTTGACTCCAATCACATAATGATCACAGAGTTCACCAACAACCACAAGCTGGGCGTCAAGGACATTGGGGAGGCCATCTTCAAGCTTCATGAGAAAATCGAGCACCTCCAAGCCCATATCTATGACCTGCAAAATCAAAACTGTGAGTATGAATATAGATTCAAGAGGATGAGTTTGGCTGCAGATTTGAGGATTCCGGAGACTCGATCATCCTTCTATGATGGTGATCCTATGCCTTGGAAGAGGGACGACAAGCCTACATCATCAACAACTCCATCTCCTTCACCAGCAAAAGAGATATAATTACATCGGGTATGGGCACTCCCCTTGGCAACTACCAAGCTTGGGGGAGTGCCCCGGTATCATATCACCATCACTTTTATCTTTACCGTTTTTCTTAGTTCGATCCTTTTGATAATATCTTGATCTAGTAGAATAAAGTTTTAGTATGATCTAGTTGTGAGTTTTGCTTTATGATCTTTTTGTGTAATCGAGTCCGTGAGCTATATATAATAAAGATTAGTGTTGAGTCAAGGGCCTGATTATTTTGCTATGATCTTGAGGGAATAAAATAAAAGAGAAGAAATAATAAGAAATAAAGAGATCATATGGATCTTATGGAGAGTAATGACTTCACATATAAAGAGTATGATGAATAAAAGTTGTTGAGAGTTGACAAACATAGTTTTGGTCATCGTTGCAATTAATAGGAAGTAATAAAGAAAGATAGGTTCACATATAAATATACTATCTTGGACATCTTTTATGATTGTGAGCACTCATTAAAGTATGACATGTTAAAGAGTTGACGTTGGACAAGGAAGACAATGTAATGGGTTATATTTTCTTACATCTGAGATAAATTATATTGTCATGGATCATCCAACATGTTGAGCTTGCCTTTCCCTCTCATGCTAGCCAATTTCTTTGCACCAAGTAGAGATACTACTTGTGCTTCCAAATATCCCTAAACCTAGTTTTGCCATGAGAGTCCACCATATCTACGTATGGATTGAGTAAGATCCATCAAGTAAGTTGTCATCGGTGCAAGCAATAAAAATTCCTCTCTAAATATGTATGACTTATTAATGTGGAGAAAATAAGCTTTATACGATCTTGTGATATGGAAGAAATAAAAGCGACGGACTGCATAATAAAGGTCCATATCACAAGTGGCAATATAAAGTGACGTTCTTTTGCATTAAGATTTCGTGCATCCAACTATAAAAGTGCATGACAACCTCTGCTTCCCTCTGCGAAGGGCCTATCTTTTATTCTCGTCTTATACTTCATGCAAAGAGTCATGGTGATATTCAACTTTCCTTTTTACATTTTATCCTTTGGCAAGCACAATGTGTTGGAAAGATCCAGATATATATAGCTAATTGGACGTGAGTTTTCATGAACTATTATTGTTGACATTACCCTTGAGGTAAAACATTGGGAGGCAAAACTATAAGCCCATATCTTTCTCTGTGTCCAATTAAAACTTCATATCCATAAATATTGCGTGAGTGTTAGCAATTGTGAAAGACTAAAAGATGGTTGAGTATGTGGACTTGCTGAAAAGCTCTTATATTGATTCTTTCCTATGTTATGATAAATTGCAATTGCCTCAATGACTGAGATTAGAGTTTGTTGGTTCTCAATGAAGTTTATGATTCATACTTGAAATTGTGATTGAATTATTACTTTAGCATAAGAGATCATATGACAATATATATATATATATATATATATATATATATTTGTTGATGTTCTAAGAATGATCATGATGCCCTCATGTCTGTATTTTATTTTTATCGACACCTCTATCTCCAAACATGTGGACATATTTTTCGATTTCGGCTTTCGCTTGAGGACAAGCGAGGTCTAACCTTGGGGGAGTTCATACGTCCATTTTGCATCATGCTTTTATATCCATATTTATTGCATTATGGGTTGTGATTACACGTTATGTCACAATACTTATGCCTATTCTCTCTTATTTTACAAGGTTTACATGAAGAGGGAGAATGCCGGCAGCTGGGATTCTGGGCTGGAAAAGGAGCACATATTAGAGACTTATTCTGCATAGCTCCAAAATTCCTGAAACTTCACGGAAGTTATTTGCAGAATATATAAAAAATACTAAGCGAAGAAAGTTCCAGAGGGGGGCCACACCCTGGCCACGAGGGTGGGGGCGCGCCCTACCCCCCTGGGCGCGCCCCCTGCCTCGTGGGCTCCCTGGTAGCCCTCCGATGCCCATCTTCTGCTATATGAGGTCTTTCGTCAAGGAAAAAATCATAAGCAATCTTTGGGGAAGAAACTCCGCCGCCGCTAGGTGGAACCTTGGCGGAACCAATCTAGGGCTCCGGCAGAGCTGTTCTGCCAGGGAAATTTCCCTCCGGGAGGGGGAAATCATCACCATCGTCATCACCACCGATCCTCTCATCAGGAGGGGGTCAATCTCCATCAACAGCTTCACCAGCACCATCTCATCTCAAACCCTAGTTCATCTCTTGTATCCAATCTTTGTATCCAAACCTTAGATTGGTACCTGTGGGTTGCTAGTAGTGTTGATTACTCCTTGTAGTTGATGCTAGTTGGTTTACTTGGTGGAAGATCATATGTTCAAATCCATTATGCATATTAATACCCCTCTGATTATGAACATGAATATGCTCTGTAAGTAGTTATGTTTGTTCCTGAGGACATGGGAGAAGTCTTGCTATAAGTAGTCATGTGAATTTGGTATTCGTTCAATATTTTGATGAGATGTATGTTTTCATCCCTCTAGTGGTGTCATGTGAACATCGACTACATGACACTTCACCATTGTTTGGGCCTAGAGGGAGGCATTGGGAAGTAATAAGTAGATGATGGGTGGCTAGAGTGACAGAAGCTTAAACCCTAGTTTATGTGTTGCTTCGTAAGGGGCTGATTTGGATCCGTATGTTTCATGCTATGGTTAGGTTTACCTTAATACTTCTGTTGTAGTTGCGGATGCTTGCAATGGGGGTTAATCATAAGTGGGATGCTTGTCCAAGTAATGACAGTACCCAAGCACCGGTCCACCCACATATCAAATTATCAAAGTACCGAACGTGAATCATATGAACGTGATGAAAACTAGCTTGACGATAATTCCCATGTGTCCTCGGGAGCGCTTTCCTTCATATAAGAGTTTGTACAGGCTTGTCCTTTGCTACAAAAAGGATTGGGCCATCTTGATGCACCTTATTTACTTTTATTACTTGCTACTCGTTACAAATTACCTTATCACAAAACTATCTGTTACCGATAGTTTCAGTGCTTGCAGAGAATACCTTACTGAAAACTGCTTACCATTTCCTTATGCTCCTCGTTGGGTTCGACACTCTTATTGAAAAGGCTTCGATAGATCCCCTACACTTGTGAGTCATCAAGTGGCTCCAGCAAGTCCATCCCGAGCAGCCCGAATATATGCATCCGCAGAGCTGAGGGCGTTGAACGCCTCTTCGATGAAACCTGGGTCGCGCATAGCCTTTTTCCACTGCCGATGATTCATCGTGCTCTCCACTTTAGAATTGGTGACAGATACATTATCTGAATCCTCTTGGAAATGACAATCCGGCATTTTTGTTGTATCAACCCTAGTCTTTGTGGCAGGGTCCGGGGCCGGATTGGTCGATGCATGACCGGTGAGGTCCCCGGATACAGTCCGGCGTATGCTCTTCCTAAAATATGGCCCTATAGGAAACGTCACAATTCGGTATATCCGCCGAGTGCGTGTTAAAAACTATTCCTCTCACTACAAAAAAACACACATTCGTGACATTTTGGGCCGAACGAATTTTTTTTCTGTCATGCATATGACACTTCTATGACGATAATTGTGACAAAACCCGGTATCATCATAGATGTGGTGGGCTCCTACTTCTATGACAAAAAATCATGACGGAAAATGGGCTTTTCGTCCTGGGCGGGCCGGAGACGCAGTTGCATGACATTCTTTGGGCCGTCCATGACGGAAAAACCCGTGGTAGAAGCGAGGGGGAGGAAAATTTCGGGGAGTTCCCGGTTACGGTGGGAGGTCGGGGGCCAAGCGATGCGCGTTTCTCTCGTACACGCACGCGCGTGTGTGCGAGGAGTTGGCTCTAATTGAACCTGAGCGAGGCGTTGGGCTCTAACTGAACCCGAGTGATTGCACTGTAGGCTACACGTTACTGAACCCGAGCGATCGATCGATGGCTGTCAACTGAACCCGATCGAGCGATTCCTTCGCTACTGCTGCTAACTGAAGCCGATCAATGCTGCCTCTGGGATGAACAGTGAGCGTTGCGGGGGGTGGATGAACAGTGAGCGGTGGCATTGCCTCTAGATGAACATGACCCCGTGGTGTGGTGGAGGGTTGGATGAACAGTAGACGGTGGAGGGGTGCCCGTGGAGGGGTGGGTGAACAGGACCCCATGGTGTGGAGGGCTGGATGAACAGTAGACGATGGAGGGGTGCCCGTGGAGTGGTTGTTTAACAGGACCCCGTGGTGTGGAGGGCTGGATGAACAGTAGACGGTGGAGGGGTGGTTGAACAGTAGTCGGTGGAGTAGCGCGCGGTGGAGGCTGGATGAATAGGAGCCCGTGGAGGCTGGAGGAGGTCGACGGTGGAGATGAACAGTATCCCGTGGAGTCCCGTTTTGCGGTACGCCACACCCCTCCCGATGAACATGACCCCCGTTTTGACCCTAGGAGGTCCGTTTCGTCCGTTTTGCGGTACGCCACACCCCTCCCGATCCACAGGACCCCCCTTTCGACTGTAGGAGGTCCGTTTCCTCCATTTTGCGGTACGCCAGACCCCTCCCGATCAACAGGACCCTATTCTAAACGTAGGAGGTCTGTTTCCTCCATTGTGCGGTACGCCAGGCCTTGTTTCCATCGCATGTTCCGTCCAAGCCCTCCCGATGAACACGACCAAGCATTCTGTTCCGACCCAGCCGGTTGGCTCCCACGTGTTTCGTTCCCTCCTGATGAACACGACGCATTCCGTTGCCTCCCCATGAACACGACGTATTCCGTTGCCTCCCCATGAACACAACGACGACGTTGTTTCTCCGTTCCGACCCAGCCATGTACACGAGCCCACGCCATACGTATGCGCGAGTAGGCGTTCGAGACCCCGCCCGTATGTACACATACATGGCCGTATTTTCTTTCTTGCACCCTGGCCGCTGTACGTACGTGTACATGCTACATGCGCGCCTCTACTACGACACGTGTGTGCCTCTACATCGACCAGTATGTATGTACATGTTCGCGACCAGAATGACAACACTAGTACGCTTCGACTAGGTGGGTCCCGACTGTCAGGCACTTCCTTGCCTGCGAAGATGTAGCTGGTGGGTCCCAGCAGTCAGGGGGGCGAATCATTTTTTTTTGCCCGGACTCACTTCCTTGCATGCGAAGATGTAGCCGGTGGCTCCCAGCAGTTAGGGGGCGAATTGTTTTTTTGCCCGGACGCACTTCCTTGCGTGCGAAGGTGTAGCTCGTGGGTCCCAGGAGTCAGGGGGGCGAATCGTTTTTTTTCGGACGCACTTCCTTGCATGCGAAGATGAAGCTGGTGGGTCCCAGCAGTCAGGGGGAAACATTTTTTTCGCAAAATACAGTGGCCCGTCCGGTGGGTCCCAGCTGTCAGGTGGAGGAATCATTATTTTCCACGTAATAAGGAGGCACTTCCTTGCTACGGCCGTGGACCCAGCTGTCAGCCTCTCCACGTACAGTCCACATCCGATGGAAGTCGTTCCTTGACCACGTTGACCAGGTCGCGCCGAGAGCACCACGGCGGTGGATGACGGCGAGGCCTAGGAAGGGGACGACGCGGAGCCGGGGAAGACGCGGCAGTGGAAGCCCGTGCGAAGAGGAGTACGAGGGTTCACTGGTTTGGCTGCGGTCTGAGGCTGCCGTCGCCGCAGGTTCTGGCCAGCGGTGGGAATAGTAGAGGGCGGTGAGGCCTCCGCGATAGCATAGCCGGCCACGGGAGGCAAGAGCATGCGGCACGACCGGCGCTGCTTTGGGCGGCTGGAGCAAGAAGACCAGAGGTTGAAGAAGCACTACGGCCGTTGGATGGACATCATACGGTCATTGGAGCTAGAATCGTTCATATTGACTAAGTTGACAAAGCCCTCCGTCCCCGTCAACTTAGTTGGCCCACAAGTCATCCTCCCACTATGGTGGGTCCCAGCTAGCAGGGGGGTATTCATTTTTTTGTGCGTAATAAGGAGGCACTTCCTTGCGTGCGAAGATATAGCTGGTGGGTCCGACATGTCAGCGGGGGGAACATTTTTTTCAGGAAATACAGAGGCCCTTCCAGTGGGTCCCAGCTGTCAGGTGGGGGAATCATTATATTGCCCATACAGTCCACGGCCGATGGATGTCGTTCGTTGACCACGTTGACCAGGCCGCGCCGAGAGCACCATGGCGGTGGACGACGGCGAGGCCTAGGAAGGGAACGACACAGAGCCGGGGAAGACTCGGCAATGGTTGCCCACGCGGTGGGGAGTACGAGGGTTTACTGGTCCGGCTGTCATCACCGGAAAATAACAGGAGGTGTGGGTGAGTAGAGGAGTGGCCTGGCCAGCAATGAAGTAGGGTGGGGTGGTGCGGCCTCTGCGGCAGCACAGCCGGCCACGGGAGGCGGGAGCAGGCAGTCCCACCGGAGCTGGTTTGGGTGGCTGGAGCAAGAAGATCAGATATTGAAGAAGCAGCACGGCCGTTGGATTAACATCCAACGGTCACTGCTGATAGAATCGTTTGTGGACTAAGTTGACAAAGCCAAAGTACACGTCAACCTAGTAGACCCACAAGGCAGCCTCCAAATCTGTCACAAACAGCATACAGCCTGAAACTTCTAGCCAGATTCAAATTAATTTTAAATCTAAATATACCTTAATTTAAATTCAATGAAATTTTACCCGCACAAAAACAATGAAATTTAAAATATCAAAATCCGAAAGAAAACAGTATTTTGGAACTAATTGATTGTTTGCTGTATTTTTTCATTTTACAGCCCATTTATTATTACTTATAGCCCATTTCTTATTACTTATAGCCCATTTTCTGGGCAAAATGCATCCCTCCTCGTCTTGAAAGATTTCCGGCCCAGCAGGGCGTAGAAAAGCAAGTAGGCCTACATTGGTTATTCTGCAAAAAACAAAATAGCTAGCTAGCCATTTTCAGAAAGGAAAAAAACAAACTGGGCTGGTCATGTGCTAAACATATGAAATAAAATCCTGGGCTAGACGGGCCATGGGTCCCGCACAACCCAGTTGATACCCTTCTCCGTCCCGAAAAAACAAAATTACTGCGCGCGCTGCTGGGTCCCTACTGTCATCCTCACCATGTACAGTCATCTCCTTATTCCTCTCGGTTGTTGACCATGTTGACAACACCGGAGGGCGGCGCCGCGGTGAGCGAACCAAGGCGGAGGACGATGGTGAGGCCTCGGACGGGAACGAATAGGAGCCGGGGAAGATCACAGCCAGCCGTGGGAGGCGGGAGCAGGCGGTCCCGCCGGCGCTGGTTTGGCTTTGGCGGCTCGAGGAAGAAGAGACTGAAGAAATGCGACAGACGTTGAATGTCAATCCAACGGTCAAGGTTGGCACAATTGTTTGTTGACTAAGCGGACACCAAGTAGCATACTTTTTATATATATGAAGAAAACTACGAGGAAAATGCGTTCGTCTGTTGTTCTCCTCACAGGGAACGTTCGCCACATAAGTGACTAGCACCCTTCGTTTTCAACCGAGAGGTCTTGGGTTCGAGTCCCAGGAACTCTCAATTTTGTCCTCCTTCCTTCCTTGCAAAAAAAAGGGAAAGAAAATCAGAGACTTGGGAAGGCGTACAGAACAAGCTAGTGTACCAGTAAAGAGACGTTGCCGAGTTT